>NW_027440294.1:0-154067 GCF_031893055.1 Leptodactylus fuscus
TGGTAACCCTGCTGTGTGCACGCTATGTGTGATGTAGCAGAGCTGTGTGTGTGTGTACCATGCTCCTACTGTGGTAACCCTGCTGTGTGCACGCTATGTGTGATGTAGCAGAACTGTGTGTGTGTGTACCATGCTCCTACTGCGGTAACCCTGCTGTGTGCACGCTATGTGTGATGTAGCAGAGCTGTGTGTGTGTACCATGCTCCTACTGTGGTAACCCTGCTGTGTGCACGCTATGTGTGATGTAGCAGAGCTGTGTGTGTGTACCATGCTCCTACTGTGGTAACCCTGCTGTGTGCACGCTATGTGTGATGTAGCAGAGCTGTGTGTGTGTGTGTACCATGCTCCTACTGTGGTAACCCTGCTGTGTGCACGCTATGTGTGATGTAGCAGAGCTGTGTGTGTGTGTACCATGCTCCTACTGTGGTAACCCTGCTGTGTGCACGCTATGTGTGATGTAGCAGAGCTGTGTGTGTGTGTACCATGCTCCTACTGCGGTAACCCTGCTGTGTGCACGCTATGTGTGATGTAGCAGAGCTGTGTGTGTGTACCATGCTCCTACTGTGGTAACCCTGCTGTGTGCACGCTATGTGTGATGTAGCAGAGCTGTGTGTGTGTGTGTACCATGCTCCTACTGTGGTAACCCTGCTGTGTGCACGCTATGTGTGATGTAGCAGAGCTGTGTGTGTGTGTACCATGCTCCTACTGTGGTAACCCTGCTGTGTGCACGCTATGTGTGATGTAGCAGAGCTGTGTGTGTGTGTACCATGCTCCTACTGCGGTAACCCTGCTGTGTGCACGCTATGTGTGATGTAGCAGAGCTGTGTGTGTGTGTACGCAGGGCTCCTACTGTGGTAACCCTGCTGTGTGCACGCTATGTGTGATGTAGCAGAGCTGTGTGTGTGTGTGTACCATGCTCCTACTGCGGTAACCCTGCTGTGTGCACGCTATGTGTGATGTAGCAGAGCTGTGTGTGTGTGTACCATGCTCCTACTGCGGTAACCCTGCTGTGTGCACGCTATGTGTGATGTAGCAGAGCTGTGTGTGTGTGTACCATGCTCCTACTGCGGTAACCCTGCTGTGTGCACGCTATGTGTGATGTAGCAGAGCTGTGTGTGTGTGTACGGGGCTCCTACTGTGGTAACCCTGCTGTGTGCACGCTATGTGTGATGTAGCAGAGCTGTGTGTGTGTGTGTACCATGCTCCTACTGCGGTAACCCTGCTGTGTGCACGCTATGTGTGATGTAGCAGAGCTGTGTGTGTGTGTACCATGCTCCTACTGCGGTAACCCTGCTGTGTGCACGCTATGTGTGATGTAGCAGAGCTGTGTGTGTGTGTACCATGCTCCTACTGCGGTAACCCTGCTGTGTGCACGCTATGTGTGATGTAGCAGAGCTGTGTGTGTGTGTACGGGGCTCCTACTGTGGTAACCCTGCTGTGTGCACGCTATGTGTGATGTAGCAGAGCTGTGTGTGTGTACCATGCTCCTACTGTGGTAACCCTGCTGTGTGCACGCTATGTGTGATGTAGCAGAGCTGTGTGTGTGTGTACCATGCTCCTACTGCGGTAACCCTGCTGTGTGCACGCTATGTGTGATGTAGCAGAGCTGTGTGTGTGTGTACCATGCTCCTACTGCGGTAACCCTGCTGTGTGCACGCTATGTGTGATGTAGCAGAGCTGTGTGTGTGTACCATGCTCCTACTGTGGTAACCCTGCTGTGTGCACGCTATGTGTGATGTAGCAGAGCTGTGTGTGTGTGTGTACCATGCTCCTACTGTGGTAACCCTGCTGTGTGCACGCTATGTGTGATGTAGCAGAGCTGTGTGTGTGTGTACCATGCTCCTACTGTGGTAACCCTGCTGTGTGCACGCTATGTGTGATGTAGCAGAGCTGTGTGTGTGTGTACCATGCTCCTACTGTTGTAACCCTGCTGTGTGCACGCTATGTGTGATGTAGCAGAGCTGTGTGTGTGTGTACGGGGCTCCTACTGCGGTAACCCTGCTGTGTGCACGCTATGTGTGATGTAGCAGAGCTGTGTGTGTGTGTACCATGCTCCTACTGCGGTAACCCTGCTGTGTGCACGCTATGTGTGATGTAGCAGAGCTGTGTGTGTGTACCATGCTCCTACTGTGGTAACCCTGCTGTGTGCACGCTATGTGTGATGTAGCAGAGCTGTGTGTGTGTGTACCATGCTCCTACTGTGGTAACCCTGCTGTGTGCACGCTATGTGTGATGTAGCAGAGCTGTGTGTGTGTGTACCATGCTCCTACTGTGGTAACCCTGCTGTGTGCACGCTATGTGTGATGTAGCAGAGCTGTGTGTGTGTGTACCATGCTCCTACTGCGGTAACCCTGCTGTGTGCACGCTATGTGTGATGTAGCAGAGCTGTGTGTGTGTGTACGGGGCTCCTACTGTGGTAACCCTGCTGTGTGCACGCTATGTGTGATGTAGCAGAGCTGTGTGTGTGTGTACCATGCTCCTACTGCGGTAACCCTGCTGTGTGCACGCTATGTGTGATGTAGCAGAGCTGTGTGTGTGTGTACGGGGCTCCTACTGTGGTAACCCTGCTGTGTGCACGCTATGTGTGATGTAGCAGAGCTGTGTGTGTGTGTACCATGCTCCTACTGTGGTAACCCTGCTGTGTGCACGCTATGTGTGATGTAGCAGAGCTGTGTGTGTGTGTACCATGCTCCTACTGCGGTAACCCTGCTGTGTGCACGCTATGTGTGATGTAGCAGAGCTGTGTGTGTGTGTACGGGGCTCCTACTGTGGTAACCCTGCTGTGTGCACGCTATGTGTGATGTAGCAGAGCTGTGTGTGTGTGTACCATGCTCCTACTGTGGTAACCCTGCTGTGTGCACGCTATGTGTGATGTAGCAGAGCTGTGTGTGTGTGTACCATGCTCCTACTGCGGTAACCCTGCTGTGTGCACGCTATGTGTGATGTAGCAGAGCTGTGTGTGTGTGTACCATGCTCCTACTGCGGTAACCCTGCTGTGTGCACGCTATGTGTGATGTAGCAGAGCTGTGTGTGTGTGTACCATGCTCCTACTGTGGTAACCCTGCTGTGTGCACGCTATGTGTGATGTAGCAGAGCTGTGTGTGTGTGTACCATGCTCCTACTGCGGTAACCCTGCTGTGTGCACGCTATGTGTGATGTAGCAGAGCTGTGTGTGTGTGTACCATGCTCCTACTGTGGTAACCCTGCTGTGTGCACGCTATGTGTGATGTAGCAGAGCTGTGTGTGTGTGTACCATGCTCCTACTGTGGTAACCCTGCTGTGTGCACGCTATGTGTGATGTAGCAGAGCTGTGTGTGTGTGTACCATGCTCCTACTGTGGTAACCCTGCTGTGTGCACGCTATGTGTGATGTAGCAGAGCTGTGTGTGTGTACCATGCTCCTACTGTGGTAACCCTGCTGTGTGCACGCTATGTGTGATGTAGCAGAGCTGTGTGTGTGTGTACCATGCTCCTACTGTGGTAACCCTGCTGTGTGCACGCTATGTGTGATGTAGCAGAGCTGTGTGTGTGTGTACGGGGCTCCTACTGTGGTAACCCTGCTGTGTGCACGCTATGTGTGATGTAGCAGAGCTGTGTGTGTGTGTACCATGCTCCTACTGCGGTAACCCTGCTGTGTGCACGCTATGTGTGATGTAGCAGAGCTGTGTGTGTGTGTACCATGCTCCTACTGTGGTAACCCTGCTGTGTGCACGCTATGTGTGATGTAGCAGAGCTGTGTGTGTGTGTACCATGCTCCTACTGCGGTAACCCTGCTGTGTGCACGCTATGTGTGATGTAGCAGAGCTGTGTGTGTGTGTACCATGCTCCTACTGCGGTAACCCTGCTGTGTGCACGCTATGTGTGATGTAGCAGAGCTGTGTGTGTGTACCATGCTCCTACTGCGGTAACCCTGCTGTGTGCACGCTATGTGTGATGTAGCAGAGCTGTGGTGTACCATGCTCCTACTGCGGTAACCCTGCTGTGTGCACGCTATGTGTGATGTAGCAGAGCTGTGTGTGTGTGTACCATGCTCCTACTGCGGTAACCCTGCTGTGTGCACGCTATGTGTGATGTAGCAGAGCTGTGTGTGTGTGTACCATGCTCCTACTGTGGTAACCCTGCTGTGTGCACGCTATGTGTGATGTAGCAGAGCTGTGTGTGTGTGTACCATGCTCCTACTGTGGTAACCCTGCTGTGTGCACGCTATGTGTGATGTAGCAGAGCTGTGTGTGTGTGTGTACCATGCTCCTACTGTGGTAACCCTGCTGTGTGCACGCTATGTGTGATGTAGCAGAGCTGTGTGTGTGTGTACCTGGGCTCCTACTGCGGTAACCCTGCTGTGTGCACGCTATGTGTGATGTAGCAGAGCTGTGTGTGTGTGTACCATGCTCCTACTGTGGTAACCCTGCTGTGTGCACGCTATGTGTGATGTAGCAGAGCTGTGTGTGTGTGTACGGGGCTCCTACTGTGGTAACCCTGCTGTGTGCACGCTATGTGTGATGTAGCAGAGCTGTGTGTGTGTGTACCATGCTCCTACTGTGGTAACCCTGCTGTGTGCACGCTATGTGTGATGTAGCAGAGCTGTGTGTGTGTACCATGCTCCTACTGCGGTAACCCTGCTGTGTGCACGCTATGTGTGATGTAGCAGAGCTGTGTGTGTGTGTACCATGCTCCTACTGTGGTAACCCTGCTGTGTGCACGCTATGTGTGATGTAGCAGAGCTGTGTGTGTGTACCATGCTCCTACTGCGGTAACCCTGCTGTGTGCACGCTATGTGTGATGTAGCAGAGCTGTGTGTACCATGCTCCTACTGTGGTAACCCTGCTGTGTGCACGCTATGTGTGATGTAGCAGAGCTGTGTGTGTGTGTACCATGCTCCTACTGCGGTAACCCTGCTGTGTGCACGCTATGTGTGATGTAGCAGAGCTGTGTGTGTGTGTACCATGCTCCTACTGCGGTAACCCTGCTGTGTGCACGCTATGTGTGATGTAGCAGAGCTGTGTGTGTGTGTACGGGGCTCCTACTGTGGTAACCCTGCTGTGTGCACGCTATGTGTGATGTAGCAGAGCTGTGTGTGTGTGTGTACCATGCTCCTACTGCGGTAACCCTGCTGTGTGCACGCTATGTGTGATGTAGCAGAGCTGTGTGTGTGTGTACCATGCTCCTACTGCGGTAACCCTGCTGTGTGCACGCTATGTGTGATGTAGCAGAGCTGTGTGTGTGTGTACCATGCTCCTACTGCGGTAACCCTGCTGTGTGCACGCTATGTGTGATGTAGCAGAGCTGTGTGTGTGTGTACCAGGGCTCCTACTGTGGTAACCCTGCTGTGTGCACGCTATGTGTGATGTAGCAGAGCTGTGTGTGTGTGTGTACCATGCTCCTACTGCGGTAACCCTGCTGTGTGCACGCTATGTGTGATGTAGCAGAGCTGTGTGTGTGTGTACCATGCTCCTACTGCGGTAACCCTGCTGTGTGCACGCTATGTGTGATGTAGCAGAGCTGTGTGTGTGTGTACCATGCTCCTACTGCGGTAACCCTGCTGTGTGCACGCTATGTGTGATGTAGCAGAGCTGTGTGTGTGTGTACGGGGCTCCTACTGTGGTAACCCTGCTGTGTGCACGCTATGTGTGATGTAGCAGAGCTGTGTGTGTGTACCATGCTCCTACTGTGGTAACCCTGCTGTGTGCACGCTATGTGTGATGTAGCAGAGCTGTGTGTGTGTGTACCATGCTCCTACTGCGGTAACCCTGCTGTGTGCACGCTATGTGTGATGTAGCAGAGCTGTGTGTGTGTGTACCATGCTCCTACTGCGGTAACCCTGCTGTGTGCACGCTATGTGTGATGTAGCAGAGCTGTGTGTGTGTGTACCATGCTCCTACTGTGGTAACCCTGCTGTGTGCACGCTATGTGTGATGTAGCAGAGCTGTGTGTGTGTGTGTACCATGCTCCTACTGTGGTAACCCTGCTGTGTGCACGCTATGTGTGATGTAGCAGAGCTGTGTGTGTGTGTACCATGCTCCTACTGTGGTAACCCTGCTGTGTGCACGCTATGTGTGATGTAGCAGAGCTGTGTGTGTGTGTACCATGCTCCTACTGTTGTAACCCTGCTGTGTGCACGCTATGTGTGATGTAGCAGAGCTGTGTGTGTGTGTACCATGCTCCTACTGCGGTAACCCTGCTGTGTGCACGCTATGTGTGATGTAGCAGAGCTGTGTGTGTGTGTACCATGCTCCTACTGTGGTAACCCTGCTGTGTGCACGCTATGTGTGATGTAGCAGAGCTGTGTGTGTGTGTACGGTGCTCCTACTGCGGTAACCCTGCTGTGTGCACGCTATGTGTGATGTAGCAGAGCTGTGTGTGTGTGTACCATGCTCCTACTGCGGTAACCCTGCTGTGTGCACGCTATGTGTGATGTAGCAGAGCTGTGTGTGTGTGTACCATGCTCCTACTGCGGTAACCCTGCTGTGTGCACGCTATGTGTGATGTAGCAGAGCTGTGTGTGTGTGTACCATGCTCCTACTGTGGTAACCCTGCTGTGTGCACGCTATGTGTGATGTAGCAGAGCTGTGTGTGTGTGTACCATGCTCCTACTGTGGTAACCCTGCTGTGTGCACGCTATGTGTGATGTAGCAGAGCTGTGTGTGTGTGTACCATGCTCCTACTGTGGTAACCCTGCTGTGTGCACGCTATGTGTGATGTAGCAGAGCTGTGTGTGTGTGTACCATGCTCCTACTGTGGTAACCCTGCTGTGTGCACGCTATGTGTGATGTAGCAGAGCTGTGTGTGTGTGTACCATGCTCCTACTGCGGTAACCCTGCTGTGTGCACGCTATGTGTGATGTAGCAGAGCTGTGTGTGTGTGTACGGGGCTCCTACTGTGGTAACCCTGCTGTGTGCACGCTATGTGTGATGTAGCAGAGCTGTGTGTGTGTGTACCATGCTCCTACTGCGGTAACCCTGCTGTGTGCACGCTATGTGTGATGTAGCAGAGCTGTGTGTGTGTGTACGGGGCTCCTACTGTGGTAACCCTGCTGTGTGCACGCTATGTGTGATGTAGCAGAGCTGTGTGTGTGTGTACCATGCTCCTACTGTGGTAACCCTGCTGTGTGCACGCTATGTGTGATGTAGCAGAGCTGTGTGTGTGTGTACCATGCTCCTACTGCGGTAACCCTGCTGTGTGCACGCTATGTGTGATGTAGCAGAGCTGTGTGTGTGTGTACCATGCTCCTACTGCGGTAACCCTGCTGTGTGCACGCTATGTGTGATGTAGCAGAGCTGTGTGTGTGTGTACCATGCTCCTACTGTGGTAACCCTGCTGTGTGCACGCTATGTGTGATGTAGCAGAGCTGTGTGTGTGTGTACCATGCTCCTACTGCGGTAACCCTGCTGTGTGCACGCTATGTGTGATGTAGCAGAGCTGTGTGTGTGTGTACCATGCTCCTACTGTGGTAACCCTGCTGTGTGCACGCTATGTGTGATGTAGCAGAGCTGTGTGTGTGTGTACCATGCTCCTACTGTGGTAACCCTGCTGTGTGCACGCTATGTGTGATGTAGCAGAGCTGTGTGTGTGTACCATGCTCCTACTGTGGTAACCCTGCTGTGTGCACGCTATGTGTGATGTAGCAGAGCTGTGTGTGTGTACCATGCTCCTACTGTGGTAACCCTGCTGTGTGCACGCTATGTGTGATGTAGCAGAGCTGTGTGTGTGTGTACCATGCTCCTACTGTGGTAACCCTGCTGTGTGCACGCTATGTGTGATGTAGCAGAGCTGTGTGTGTGTGTACGGGGCTCCTACTGTGGTAACCCTGCTGTGTGCACGCTATGTGTGATGTAGCAGAGCTGTGTGTGTGTGTACCATGCTCCTACTGCGGTAACCCTGCTGTGTGCACGCTATGTGTGATGTAGCAGAGCTGTGTGTGTGTGTACCATGCTCCTACTGTGGTAACCCTGCTGTGTGCACGCTATGTGTGATGTAGCAGAGCTGTGTGTGTGTGTACCATGCTCCTACTGCGGTAACCCTGCTGTGTGCACGCTATGTGTGATGTAGCAGAGCTGTGTGTGTGTGTACCATGCTCCTACTGCGGTAACCCTGCTGTGTGCACGCTATGTGTGATGTAGCAGAGCTGTGTGTGTGTACCATGCTCCTACTGCGGTAACCCTGCTGTGTGCACGCTATGTGTGATGTAGCAGAGCTGTGTGTACCATGCTCCTACTGCGGTAACCCTGCTGTGTGCACGCTATGTGTGATGTAGCAGAGCTGTGTGTACCATGCTCCTACTGCGGTAACCCTGCTGTGTGCACGCTATGTGTGATGTAGCAGAGCTGTGTGTGTGTGTACCATGCTCCTACTGTGGTAACCCTGCTGTGTGCACGCTATGTGTGATGTAGCAGAGCTGTGTGTGTGTGTACCATGCTCCTACTGTGGTAACCCTGCTGTGTGCACGCTATGTGTGATGTAGCAGAGCTGTGTGTGTGTGTGTACCATGCTCCTACTGTGGTAACCCTGCTGTGTGCACGCTATGTGTGATGTAGCAGAGCTGTGTGTGTGTGTACGGGGCTCCTACTGCGGTAACCCTGCTGTGTGCACGCTATGTGTGATGTAGCAGAGCTGTGTGTGTGTGTACCATGCTCTTACTGTGGTAACCCTGCTGTGTGCACGCTATGTGTGATGTAGCAGAGCTGTGTGTGTGTGTACGGGGCTCCTACTGTGGTAACCCTGCTGTGTGCACGCTATGTGTGATGTAGCAGAGCTGTGTGTGTGTGTACCATGCTCCTACTGTGGTAACCCTGCTGTGTGCACGCTATGTGTGATGTAGCAGAGCTGTGTGTGTGTACCATGCTCCTACTGTGGTAACCCTGCTGTGTGCACGCTATGTGTGATGTAGCAGAGCTGTGTGTGTGTGTACCATGCTCCTACTGCGGTAACCCTGCTGTGTGCACGCTATGTGTGATGTAGCAGAGCTGTGTGTGTGTGTACCATGCTCCTACTGTGGTAACCCTGCTGTGTGCACGCTATGTGTGATGTAGCAGAGCTGTGTGTGTGTGTACCATGCTCCTACTGTGGTAACCCTGCTGTGTGCACGCTATGTGTGATGTAGCAGAGCTGTGTGTGTGTACCATGCTCCTACTGCGGTAACCCTGCTGTGTGCACGCTATGTGTGATGTAGCAGAGCTGTGTGTACCATGCTCCTACTGTGGTAACCCTGCTGTGTGCACGCTATGTGTGATGTAGCAGAGCTGTGTGTGTGTGTACCATGCTCCTACTGCGGTAACCCTGCTGTGTGCACGCTATGTGTGATGTAGCAGAGCTGTGTGTGTGTGTACCATGCTCCTACTGCGGTAACCCTGCTGTGTGCACGCTATGTGTGATGTAGCAGAGCTGTGTGTGTGTACCATGCTCCTACTGCGGTAACCCTGCTGTGTGCACGCTATGTGTGATGTAGCAGAGCTGTGTGTACCATGCTCCTACTGCGGTAACCCTGCTGTGTGCACGCTATGTGTGATGTAGCAGAGCTGTGTGTACCATGCTCCTACTGTGGTAACCCTGCTGTGTGCACGCTATGTGTGATGTAGCAGAGCTGTGTGTGTGTGTACCATGCTCCTACTGCGGTAACCCTGCTGTGTGCACGCTATGTGTGATGTAGCAGAGCTGTGTGTGTGTACCATGCTCCTACTGCGGTAACCCTGCTGTGTGCACGCTATGTGTGATGTAGCAGAGCTGTGTGTACCATGCTCCTACTGCGGTAACCCTGCTGTGTGCACGCTATGTGTGATGTAGCAGAGCTGTGTGTGTGTGTACCATGCTCCTACTGCGGTAACCCTGCTGTGTGCACGCTATGTGTGATGTAGCAGAGCTGTGTGTACCATGCTCCTACTGCGGTAACCCTGCTGTGTGCACGCTATGTGTGATGTAGCAGAGCTGTGTGTGTGTGTACGGGGCTCCTACTGTGGTAACCCTGCTGTGTGCACGCTATGTGTGATGTAGCAGAGCTGTGTGTGTGTGTGTACCATGCTCCTACTGCGGTAACCCTGCTGTGTGCACGCTATGTGTGATGTAGCAGAGCTGTGTGTGTGTGTACCATGCTCCTACTGCGGTAACCCTGCTGTGTGCACGCTATGTGTGATGTAGCAGAGCTGTGTGTGTGTGTACCATGCTCCTACTGCGGTAACCCTGCTGTGTGCACGCTATGTGTGATGTAGCAGAGCTGTGTGTGTGTACCATGCTCCTACTGCGGTAACCCTGCTGTGTGCACGCTATGTGTGATGTAGCAGAGCTGTGTGTGTGTGTACGGGGCTCCTACTTTGGTAACCCTGCTGTGTGCACGCTATGTGTGATGTAGCAGAGCTGTGTGTGTGTGTGTACCATGCTCCTACTGCGGTAACCCTGCTGTGTGCACGCTATGTGTGATGTAGCAGAGCTGTGTGTGTGTGTACCATGCTCCTACTGCGGTAACCCTGCTGTGTGCACGCTATGTGTGATGTAGCAGAGCTGTGTGTGTGTGTACGGGGCTCCTACTGTGGTAACCCTGCTGTGTGCACGCTATGTGTGATGTAGCAGAGCTGTGTGTGTGTGTACCATGCTCCTACTGCGGTAACCCTGCTGTGTGCACGCTATGTGTGATGTAGCAGAGCTGTGTGTGTGTGTACGGGGCTCCTACTGTGGTAACCCTGCTGTGTGCACGCTATGTGTGATGTAGCAGAGCTGTGTGTGTGTGTGTACCATGCTCCTACTGCGGTAACCCTGCTGTGTGCACGCTATGTGTGATGTAGCAGAGCTGTGTGTGTGTGTACCATGCTCCTACTGTGGTAACCCTGCTGTGTGCACGCTATGTGTGATGTAGCAGAGCTGTGTGTGTGTGTGTACCATGCTCCTACTGCGGTAACCCTGCTGTGTGCACGCTATGTGTGATGTAGCAGAGCTGTGTGTGTGTGTACCATGCTCCTACTGTGGTAACCCTGCTGTGTGCACGCTATGTGTGATGTAGCAGAGCTGTGTGTGTGTGTACCATGCTCCTACTGTGGTTACCCTGCTGTGTGCACGCTATGTGTGATGTAGCAGAGCTGTGTGTGTGTGTACCATGCTCCTACTGTGGTAACCCTGCTGTGTGCACGCTATGTGTGATGTAGCAGAGCTGTGTGTGTGTGTACCATGCTCCTACTGCGGTAACCCTGCTGTGTGCACGCTATGTGTGATGTAGCAGAGCTGTGTGTGTGTGTACCATGCTCCTACTGCGGTAACCCTGCTGTGTGCACGCTATGTGTGATGTAGCAGAGCTGTGTGTGTGTGTACCATGCTCCTACTGTGGTTACCCTGCTGTGTGCACGCTATGTGTGATGTAGCAGAGCTGTGTGTGTGTGTACCATGCTCCTACTGCGGTAACCCTGCTGTGTGCACGCTATGTGTGATGTAGCAGAGCTGTGTGTGTGTGTACCATGCTCCTACTGTGGTAACCCTGCTGTGTGCATTCCCTGTGTGATGTAGCAGAGCTGTGTGTGTGTGTACCATGCTCCTACTGCGGTAACCCTGCTGTGTGCACGCTATGTGTGATGTAGCAGAGCTGTGTGTGTGTGTACCATGCTCCTACTGCGGTAACCCTGCTGTGTGCACGCTATGTGTGATGTAGCAGAGCTGTGTGTGTGTGTACCATGCTCCTACTGTTGTAACGCTGCTGTGTGCACGCTATGTGTGATGTAGCAGAGCTGTGTGTGTGTGTACCATGCTCCTACTGCGGTAACCCTGCTGTGTGCACGCTATGTGTGATGTAGCAGAGCTGTGTGTGTGTGTACCATGCTCCTACTGTGGTAACCCTGCTGTGTGCACGCTATGTGTGATGTAGCAGAGCTGTGTGCGCCAGGATCCTACTGCGGTAACCCTGCTGTGTGCACGCTATGTGTGATGTAGCAGAGCTGTGTGTGTGTGTACCATGCTCCTACTGCGGTAACCCTGCTGTGTGCATTCCCTGTGTGATGTAGCAGAGCTGTGTGTGTGTGTACCATGCTCCTACTGCGGTAACCCTGCTGTGTGCACGCTATGTGTGATGTAGCAGAGCTGTGTGTGTGTGTACGGGGCTCCTACTGTGGTAACCCTGCTGTGTGCATTCCCTGTGTGATGTAGCAGAGTCGGGTTGGCCGCCTTGGTGTCTAGGGATGCAGAAGGATCGGGAAGGTGTGCACTGTTGTCGTACTTCTTCCAATATTGCACTCGTCCCGGCCTCCTGCGTTGCTGGGCTACTCGTCATTGGAGGTCACACAGCGCCCCCTGTGCCTGCTATACCAGGAGTTTGATTTACTGCACCTAACGGGGAGCCCCGACCTCTAGGCCCAGCCAAAGTCCACATCAGGCACCTGGAATCTACACCCATCAGCCATGACATCACCGAATATAGCGCCTCCTCTCTGATCCCTCCAGACCTGGACTCCACTAGATCTCTGCAGTGTCCTGTGGTATCTGATCCCTCCAGACCTGGACTCCACTAGATCTCTGTAGTGTCCTGTGGTATCTGATCCCTCCAGACTTGGACTCCACTAGATCTCTGCAGTGTACTGTGGTATCTGATCCCTCCTGATCTGGACTCCACTAGATCTCTATAGTGTCCTGTGGTATCTGATCCCTCCTGACCTGGACTCCACTAGATCTCTGCAGGTGTCCTGTGGTATCTGATCCCTCCAGACCTGGACTCCACTAGATCTCTGCAGGTGTCCTGTGGTATCTGATCCCTCCAGACTTGGACCCCACTAGATCTCTGCAGTGTACTGTGGTATCTGATCCCTCCAGACCTGGACTCCACTAGATCTCTGCAGGTGTCCTGTGGTATCTGATCCCTCCAGACTTGGACTCCACTAGATCTCTGCAGGTGTCCTGTGGTATCTGATCCCTCCTGACCTGGACTCCACTAGATCTCTGCAGGTGTCCTGTGGTATCTGATCCCTCCTGACCTGGACTCCACTAGATCTCTGCAGGTGTCCTGTGGTATCTGATCCCTCCAGACCTGGACTCCACTAGATCTCTGCAGGTGTCCTGTGGTATCTGATCCCTCCAGACTTGGACCCCACTAGATCTCTGCAGTGTACTGTGGTATCTGATCCCTCCAGACCTGGACTCCACTAGATCTCTGCAGGTGTCCTGTGGTATCTGATCCCTCCAGACTTGGACTCCACTAGATCTCTGCAGGTGTCCTGTGGTATCTGATCCCTCCTGACCTGGACTCCACTAGATCTCTGCATTGTCCTGTGGTATCTGATCCCTCCTGATCTGGACTCCACTAGATCTCTGTAGTGTCCTGTGGTATCTGATCCCTCCAGACTTGGACCCCACTAGATCTCTGCAGTGTACTGTGGTATCTGATCCTTCCAGGCCTGGACTCCACTAGATCTCTGCAGTGTCCTGTGGTATCTGATCCCTCCTGACCTGGACTCCACTAGATCTCTGCAGTGTCCTGTGGTATCTGATCCCTCCAGACCTGGACTCCACTAGATCTCTGCAGGTGTCCTGTGGTATCTGATCCTTCCAGACCTGGACTCCACTAGATCTCTGCAGGTGTCCTGTGGTATCTGATCCTTCCAGTCCTGGACTCCATTAGAACTCTGCAGGTGTCCTGTGGTATCTGATCCCTCCTGATCTGGACTCCACTAGATCTCTGCAGGTATCCTGTGGTATCTGATCCCTCCAGACCTGGACTCCACTAGATCTCTGTAGTGTCCTGTGGTATCTGATCCCTCCTGATCTGGACTCCACTAGATCTCTGTAGTGTCCTGTGGTATCTGATCCCTTCTGATCTGGACTCCACTAGATCTCTGTAATGTCCTGTGGTATCTGATCCCCCCAGACCTGGACTCCACTAGATCTCTGTAGTGTCTTGTGGTATCTGACCCCTCCAGATCTGGACTCCACTAGATCTCTGCAGGTGTCCTGTGGTATCTGATCCTTCCAGGCCTGGACCCCACTAGATCTCTGCAGGTGTCCTGTGGTATATGATCCCTCCTGATCTGGACTCCACTAGATCTCTGTAATGTCCTGTGGTATCTGACCCCTCCAGATCTGGACTCCACTAGATCTCTGCAGTGTCCTGTGGTATCTGATCCCTCCAGGCTTGGACCCGACTAGATCTCTGCAGGTGTCCTGTGGTATCTGATCCCTCCAGAACTGGACTCCACTAGATCTCTGTAGTGTCCTGTGGTATCTGATCCCTCCAGACCTGGACACACTAGATCTCTGTAGTATCCTGTGATATCTGATCCCTCCTGATCTGGACTCCACTAGATCTCTGTAGTGTCCTGTGGTATCTGACGTCTCCAGACCTGGACTCCACTAGATTTCTGCAAGTGTCCTGTGGTATCTGATCCCTTCTGATCTGGACTCCACTAGATCTCTGCAGTGTCCTGTGGTATCTGACCCCTCCAGACCTTGACTCCACTAGATCTCTGCAGGTGTCCTGTGGTATCTGATCCTTCCAGGCCTGGACCCCACTAGATCTCTGCAGGTGTCCTGTGGTATATGATCCCTCCAGATCTGGACTCCACTAGATCTCTGTAGTGTCCTGTGGTATCTGATCCCTCCAGACTTGGACCCCACTAGATCTCTGCAGTGCCCTGTGGTATCTGATCCCTCCAGACCTGGACTCCACTAGATCTCTGTAGTGTCCTGTGGTATCTGATCCCTCCAAACCTGGACTCCACTAGATCTGTGCAGTGTCCTGTGGTATCTGATCCCTCCAAACCTGGACTCCACTAGATCTGTGCAGTGTCCTGTGGTATCTGATCCCTCCAGACCTGGACTCCACTAGATCTCTGCAGGTGTCCTGTGGTATCTGATCTTTCCAGGCCTGGACTCCACTAGATTTCTGCAGTGTCCTGTGGTATCTGATCCCTCCTGACCTGGACCCCACTAGATCTCTGCAGGTGTCCTGTGGTATCTGATCCCTCCAGACCTGGACTCCACTAGATTTCTGCAGGTGTCCTGTGGTATCTGATCTTTCCAGAAATGGGCTCCACTAGAACTCTGCAGGTGTCCTGTGGTATCTGATCCCTCCAGGCCTGGACTCCACTAGATTTCTGCAGTGTCCTGTGGTATCTGATCCCTCCTGACCTGGACCCCACTAGATCTCTGCAGGTGTCCTGTGGTATCTGATCCCTCCAGACCTGGACTCCACTAGATCTCTGCAGGTGTCCTGTGGTATCTGATCCCTCCAGACCTGCATTGTACTAGATCTCTGTAGTGTCTTGTGGTATCTGATTCCTCCAGACTTGGACTCCACTAGATCTCTGCAGGTTCCTGTGGTATCTGATCCCTCCTGACCTGGACTCCACTAGATCTCTGCAGGTGTCCTGTGGTATCTGATCCCCCCAGACCTTGACTCCACTAGATCTCTGTAGTGCCTTGTGGTATCTGACCCCTCCAGATCTGGACTCCACTAGATCTCTGCAGGTGTCCTGTGGTATCTGATCCTTCCAGGCCTGGACCCCACTAGATCTCTGCAGGTCTCCTGTGGTATATGATCCCTCCTGATCTGGACTCCACTAGATCTCTGTAATGTCCTGTGGCATCTGATCCCTCCAGACCTGGACTCCACTATATCTCTGTAGTGTCCTGTGGTATCTGATCCCTCCAGGCTTGGACCCCACTAGATCTCTGCAGGTGTCCTGTGGTATCTGATCCCTCCAAACCTGGACTCCACTAGATCTGTGCAGTGTCCTGTGGTATCTGATACCTCCAAACCTGGACTCCATTAGATCTGTGCAGTGTCCTGTGGTATCTGATCCCTCCAGACCTGGACTCCACTAAATCTCTGCAGGTGTCCTGTGGTATCTGATCCCTCCAGACCTGGACTCCACTAGATCTCTGCAGTGTCCTGTGGTATCTGATCCCTCCAGGCTTGGACCCGACTAGATCTCTGCAGGTGTCCTGTGGTATCTGATCCCTCCAGAACTGGACTCCACTAGATCTCTGTAGTGTCCTGTGGTATCTGATCCCTCCAGACCTGGACACACTAGATCTCTGTAGTATCCTGTGATATCTGATCCCTCCTGATCTGGACTCCACTAGATCTCTGTAGTGCCCTGTGGTATCTGGCGTCTCCAGACCTGGACTCCACTAGATTTCTGCAAGTGTCCTGTGGTATCTGATCCCTCCAGAACTGGACTCCACTAGATCTCTGTAGTGTCCTGTGGTATCTGATCCCTCCAGACCTGGACACACTAGATCTCTGTAGTATCCTGTGATATCTGATCCCTCCTGATCTGGACTCCACTAGATCTCTGTAGTGCCCTGTGGTATCTGGCGTCTCCAGACCTGGACTCCACTAGATTTCTGCAAGTGTCCTGTGGTATCTGATCCCTTCTGATCTGGGCTCCACTAGATCTCTGTAGTGCCCTGTGGTATCTGGCGTCTCCAGACCTGGACTCCACTAGATTTCTGCAAGTGTCCTGTGGTATCTGATCCCTCCAGAACTGGACTCCACTAGATCTCTGTAGTGCCTTGTGGTATCTGACCCCTCCAGACTTGGACCCCACTAGATCTCTGCAGGTGTCCTGTGGTATCTGATCCCTCCAGAACTGGACTCCACTAGATCTCTGCAGGTGTCCTGTGGTATCTGATCTCTCCTTATCTGGACTCCACTAGATCTCTGTAGTGTCCTGTGGTATCTGATCCCTCCAAACCTGGACTCCACTAGATCTGTGCAGTGTCCTGTGGTATCTGATCCCTCCAAACCTGGACTCCACTAGATCTGTGCAGTGTCCTGTGGTATCTGATCCCTCCAGACCTGGACTCCACTAAATCTCTGCAGGTGTCCTGTGGTATCTGATCCCTCCAGACCTGGACTCCACTAGATTTCTGCAGGTGTCCTGTGGTATCTGATCTTTCCAGAAATGGGCTCCACTAGAACTCTGCAGGTGTCCTGTGGTATCTGATCCCTCCAGACCTTGACTCCACTAAATCTCTGCAGGTGTCCTGTAGTATCTGATCCCTCCAGACTTGGACCCCACTAGATCTCTGCAGTGTACTGTGGTATCTGATCCCTCCAGACCTGGACTCCACTAGATCTCTGCAGGTGTCCTGTGGTATCTGATCTTTCCAGACCTGGGCTCCACTAGAACTCTGCAGGTGTCCTGTGGTATCTGACCCCTCCAGACCTGGACACACTAGATCTCTGTAGTGTCCTGTGGTATCTGATCTCTCTAGGACTGGACTCTAGTAGATCTCTGTAGTGCCCTGTGGTATCTGATCCCTCCTGATCTGTACTCCACTAGATCTCTGTAGTGTCCTGTGGTATCTGACGTCTCCAGACCTGGACTCCACTAGATCTCTGTGGGTGTCCTGTGGTATCTGACCCCTCCAGACCTGGACACACTAGATCTCTGTAGTGTCCTGTGGTATCTGATCTCTCTAGGACTGGACTCTAGTAGATCTCTGTAGTGCCCTGTGGTATCTGACGCCTCCAGGCCTGGACTCCAGTAGATCTCTTTAGTGTCCTGTGGTATCTGATCCCTCCTGATCTGTACTCCACTAGATCTTTGTAGTGTCCTGTGGTATCTGACGTCTCCAGACCTGGACTCCACTAGATCTCTGTGGGTGTCCTGTGGTATCTGATCCCTCCAGACCTGGACTCCACTAGATCTCTGTACTGTCCTGTGGTACCTGATCTCTCCAGACCTGGACTCCACTAGATCTCCTTAGTGTCCTGTGGTATCTGATCCTTCCAGACCTGGACTCCACTAGATCTCTGCAGGTATCCTGTGGTATCTGATCCTTCCAGACCTGGACCCCACTAGATCTCTGTAGTGTCCTGTGGTATCTGATCCTTCCAGGCCTGGACCCCACTAGATCTCTGCAGTGTCCTGTGGTATCTGATCCCTCCAGACCTGGACTCCACTAGATCTCTAGTGTCCTGTGATATCTGATCCCTCCTGACCTGGACTCCACTATATCTCTGTAGTGTCCTGTGGTATCTGATCCTTCCAGACCTGGACTCCACTAGATCTCTGCAGGTGTCCTGTGGTATCTGATCCCTCCTGATCTGGACCCCACTATATCTCTGTAGTGTCCTTTGGTATCTGATCCCTCCAGACTCCACTAGATCTCTGCAGGTGTCCTGTGGTATCTGACCCCTCTAGTACTGGACTCCACTAGATCTCTGCAGGTGTCCTGTGGTGTCTGATCTCTCTAGGACTGGACTCCGCTAGATCTCTGCAGTGTTCTGTGGTACCTGATCCCTCCAGACCTGGACTCCACTAGATCTCTGCAGGTGTCCTGTGGTATCTGATCCCTCCAGACCTGGACTCCACTAGATCTCTGCAGGTGTCCTGTGGTATCTGATCCTTCCAGACCTGGACTCCACTAGATCTCTGCAGGTGTCCTGTGGTATCTGATCCCTCCTGACCTGAACTCCACTAGATCTCTGCAGGTGTCCTGTAGTATCTGATCCCTCCAGACCTGGACTCCACTAGATCTCTGTAGTGTCCTGTGGTATCTGATCCTTCCAGACCTGGACTCCACTAGATCTCTGCAGGTGTCCTGTGTTATTTGATCCCTCCAAACCTGGACTCCATTAGATCTCTGCAGGTGTCCTGTGGTATCTGATCCCTCCAGATCTGGACTCCACTGAATTACTGCAGTTGTCCTGCGGTATCTGACCCTTCCTGACATGGACCCCACTAGATCTTTGCAGGTTCCTGTGATGTCTGATCCCTCCAGACCTGGACTCCACTAGATCTCTGTAGTGTCCTGTGGTCTCTGATCCCTCCAAACCTGGACTCCATTAGATCTCTGCAGGTGTCCTGTGATATCTGACCCCTCCAGACCTGGACTCCACTAGATCTCTGTAGTGTCCTGTGGTATCTGATCCCTCCAGACCTGGACTCCACTAGATCTCTAGTGTCCTGTGATATCTGATCCTTCCAGACCTGGACTCCACTAGATCTCTGCAGGTGTCCTGTGGTATCTGATCCCTCCTGATCTGGACTCCACTAGATTTCTGTAGTGTCCTTTGGTATCTGATCCCTCCAGACTCCACTAGATCTCTGCAGGTGTCCTGTGGTATCTGACCCCTCTAGTACTGGACTCCACTAGATCTCTGCAGGTGTCCTGTGGTGTCTGATCTCTCTAGGACTGGACTCCGCTAGATCTCTGCAGTGTTCTGTGGTACCTGATCCCTCCAGACCTGGACTCCACTAGATCTCTGCAGGTGTCCTGTGGTGTCTGATCTCTCTAGGACTGGACTCCGCTAGATCTCTGCAGTGTTCTGTGGTACCTGATCCCTCCAGACCTGGACTCCACTAGATCTCTGCAGGTGTCCTGTGGTATCTGATCCCTCCAGACCTGCATTGTACTAGATCTCTGTAGTGTCTTGTGGTATCTGATTCCTCCAGACTTGGACTCCACTAGATCTCTGCAGGTTCCTGTGGTATCTGATCCCTCCTGACCTGGACTCCACTAGATCTCTGCAGGTGTCCTGTGGTATCTGATCCTTCCAGACCTGGACTCCACTAGATCTCTGCAGGTGTCCTGTGGTATCTGATCCCTCCTGACCTGAACTCCACTAGATCTCTGCAGGTGTCCTGTAGTATCTGATCCCTCCAGACCTGGACTCCACTAGATCTCTGTAGTGTCCTGTGGTATCTGATCCTTCCAGACCTGGACTCCACTAGATCTCTGCAGGTGTCCTGTGTTATTTGATCCCTCCAAACCTGGACTCCATTAGATCTCTGCAGGTGTCCTGTGGTATCTGATCCCTCCAGATCTGGACTCCACTGAATTACTGCAGTTGTCCTGCGGTATCTGACCCTTCCTGACATGGACCCCACTAGATCTTTGCAGGTTCCTGTGATGTCTGATCCCTCCAGACCTGGACTCCACTAGATCTCTGTAGTGTCCTGTGGTCTCTGATCCCTCCAAACCTGGACTCCATTAGATCTCTGCAGGTGTCCTGTGATATCTGACCCCTCCAGACCTGGACTCCACTAGATCTCTGCCGGTTCCTGTGGTATCTGATTCCTCCAGACTTGGACTCCACTAGATCTCTGCAGGTGTCCTGTGGTATCTGACCCTTCCAGACCTGGACTCCACTAGATTTCTGCAGGTGTCCTGTGGTATCTGATCCCTCCTGACCTGAACTCCACTAGATCTCTGCAGGTGTCCTGTAGTATCTGATCCCTCCAGACCTGGACTCCACTAGATCTCTGTAGTGTCCTGTGGTATCTGATCCTTCCAGACCTGGACTCCACTAGATCTCTGCAGGTGTCCTGTGTTATTTGATCCCTCCAAACCTGGACTCCATTAGATCTCTGCAGGTGTCCTGTGGTATCTGATCCCTCCAGATCTGGACTCCACTGAATTACTGCAGTTGTCCTGCGGTATCTGACCCCTCCTGACATGGACCCCACTAGATCTTTGCAGGTTCCTGTGATGTCTGATCCCTCCAGACCTGGACTCCACTAGATCTCTGTAGTGTCCTGTGGTCTCTGATCCCTCCAAACCTGGACTCCATTAGATCTCTGCAGGTGTCCTGTGATATCTGACCCCTCCAGACCTGGACTCCACTAGATCTCTGCCGGTTCCTGTGGTATCTGATCCCTCCAGACCTGGACTCCACTAGATCTCTGCAGGTGTCCTGTGGTATCTGATCTCTCCAGACCTGTTCCCCATAAGATCTCTGCAGTGTCCTGTGGTATCTGATCCCTCCAAACATGGACTCCATTGGATCTCTGCAGTGTCCTGTGGTTTCTGACCCCTCCAGACCTGGACTCCACTAGATCTCTGTAGTGTCCTGTGGTATTTGACCCCTCTCTAGATTCCTGCAGGATCCTGGAGACTTCAGCACCAGATCTGGACAAAGCCTAGGTAGGAGGTCCAGGTCACATTCACATGATGGCAGGACATCAACCAGACCAGGGAACCTTCTACCCACAGTTCCCCCTGGTGTTTTCTGTGATGACACCTCATATGCAGCAAAGTACAATGTTCTGTATGTCCGGAGTTGCTCTTCTGTGGGCACATGCTACATTTATTTGGCATTAAAGGGGTCCTAAACTGTCCACGTTCTCCATTGTCTGGCCATCGCTGGTGACATTTACAAATAGTGACACAGACTTTACGGACAGATCTTTCCTCCTTCTCAAGAAATCTGGTGAGGGGTCACTCTGGTGTCCTAGAGAAGATAAGACTCTGCGCTGTTATATGGCACCAGGATGGTGGCGCTACCTGTCCGCTGCATGTCACTGGAGTACCGGTATATACACGCCCTGTATAATGCAGAGAAGCTGGGGAGGGGGTCCCTCTGGTGTCCACTGTCATATGGCACCAGGATGGTGGCGTTACCTGTCTGCTGCGTGTCACTGGAGTGCAGATGTGTACAGGCTCCTGTATAGTGCGGGGAAGCTGAGGTCACTACAGATATGTCCGCCAATAACAAAAAAAAACCTTAGAACACGGCTACACTGCTAGTATAGGAAAAACGGGGCTCCATGCTTCCATACAACACCAAGATGGTGGATCTATCACTAATCTTTCCAAAGACCAGTTGGGATCAGGAGCAACAACCCTGAGTGTGCGCTGAGCTGGTGACATCTCTGCAAATAATAGCACAGCCGCCATCTTGGTGCCATATGACAACGGGGTACTTACATACCCGTACTCCAGAGAGATGTAATGGACAGGTAGAGCGGCCATGTTGGTGCCATATGATACCGGAGAGTCTTATCTTTCCTAGGACTCCAGAGTGATCCCCCCACCTCAGCTTTTCTGCAGTATACAGGGGCATGTACATACCCGTACTCCAGGGAGATGTAGTGGGCAGGTAGAGTGGCCATGTTGGTGCCATGTGATACCGGAGAGTCTTATCTTTCCCAGGACCCCAGAGTGATCCCCCCACCTCAGCTTTTCTGCAGTATACAGGGGCATGTACATACCCGTACTCCAGGGAGATGTAGTGGGCAGGTAGAGCGGCCATGTTGGTGCCATATGAGAGCGGAGAGTCTTATCTTTCCCAGGACCCCAGAGCAGCTGTTCCAGGGTTTATAGTGGCAGACATATACCTGTTTGTAGTGACCCCCCTGCCTCAGCTTCCCTGCAGTATACAAGAGCCTGTACTACAGAGAGCTGCCATGTATAACCGCCATCTTCGTGCCATATATCAAATCTTAGCATTTGTGAGGAAGTTTAGGTACATACAGCCACCCGCCCATAACTCCTGCCTAAGGTTCCCCCCCCACACACACTCCGGTCAATCACCCACCCACCCGGGAGCCATAGAGTACTTAACAGGTGTTCAGGGGGATTATACCCCCAGGGGGCACCAGGGTCATTGACATCACAACACAAAAGACAAGCACTAAAAAACCTCCAAAACTTTATGAGCAGTTGAGGGACATGGAGCGCCCCCACCTGGAGCCCTGGTGCATGTCCATACAATGTCCCCATCCAGCAGAACCACTCATTACCATGCCTACGCCGGCAGGGGGGGTAACTGCGAGCAATCTGGGCCCTCGCGGAAAGATGAAGAATCGGGTCAGAGAGAGGAGTTGGGTCATCTCCCCCGTGTGGGGGTTCAGGGCGCCATTTGTCTCCAGAGAATGTAGTGCGCCCCCTTAGGACATTCTGACCACAGACCCGGCGCGGTGGAAATACATGAATGTGGGGTTGGAGGCTTATTCTCGCCCCTCCAGTAAGATCCGCCTGTAAGGCTCAAAGTCCTCGGGAATAGTATCTGCAGGAAGAAGGAAACGGTGAGTACAGCAGCACCTACCCTCCTGCACCCGCACACCCTCCCGCACGTGTCCTCCTGCACCCGCAACTGTCCTCCTGCACCCGCACACCACCTCCCGCACGTGTCCTCCTGCACCCGCAACTGTCCTCCTGCACTCGCACACCCTCCTGCACGTGTCTTCCTGCATGTGTCCTCCTGCACTCACACACCCTCCCGCACATGTCCACCTGCACCTGCACACCCTCCCACATGTGTCCTCCCGCACCCACCTGCACACCCTCCCGCATGTGTCCTCCCGCACCCGCGGAACCTCCCGCACATGTCCTCCTGCCCCCGCCCACACTCCTGCACAAGTGCTCACGCACGTGTCTTCCTGCATGTACCCTCCTGCACTCACACACCCACCCGCACACCCTCCTGCATGTGTCCTCCTGCAGCCGCACACCCTCCCGCATGTGTCCTCCTGCACTCAAACACCCTCCCGCACATGTCCACCTGCACCCGCACACCCTCCCGCACGTTTCCTCCCGCACCCGCGCACCCTCCTACACGTGTCCTCCCGCACCCGCGCACCCTCCCACACGTGTCCTCCTACACCGACACGTGTCCTCCTTCATGTGTCCTGCACTCACACACCCACCCGCATACCCTCCAGCATGTGTCCTCCTGCACCCGCACACCCTCCCGCATGTATCCACCTGCACTCGCACACCCTCCCGCACGTGTCCGCCTGCACCCACACACCCACCTGCACACCCTCCCGCATGTGTCCTCCCGCACCCGCAACTGTCCTCCTGCACTCGCACGTGTGCTCCTCCCGCATGTGTGCTCCCACACCCACGCACCCTCCCCCACGTGTCCTCCCGCACCCGCGCACCCTCCCCCACGTGTCCTCCCGCACCCGCGCACCCTCCCGCACGTGTCCTCCCGCACCCGCGCACCCTCCCGCACGTGTCCTCCCGCACCCACGCACCCTCCCGCACGTGTCCTCCTGCACCCGCGCACCCTCCCGCACGTGTCTTCCTGCACCCGCACACCCTCCCGCACGTGTCCTCCTGCATGTACCCTCTTGCACTCGCACACCCTCCTGCATTTGTCCTCCTGCACTCACACACCCTCCCACACGTGTCCTCCTGCATGTGTCCTCCTGCACTCACACACCCACCCGCATGTGTCCTCCTGTACCCGCACAACCTCCCGCACGTGTCCTCCCGCACCCACACACCCACCTGCACCCGCACACCCTCCCGCATGTGTCCTCCCGCACCCGCACACCCTCCCACATGTGTTCTCCCGCACCCACACACCCACCTGCACCCCCTCCCGCATGTGTCCTCCCGCACCCGCACCCCCTCCCACATGTGTTCTCCTGCACCCCCTCCCGCATGTGTTCTCCAGCACCCGCACCCCCTCCCGCATGTGTTCTCCTGCACCCCCTCCCGCATGTGTTCTCCTGCACCCCCTCCCGCATGTGTCCTCCCGCACCCGCACCCCCTCCCACATGTGTTCTCCTGCACCCCCTCCCGCATGTGTTCTCCAGCACCCGCACCCCCTCCCGCATGTGTTCTCCAGCACCCGCACCCCCTCCCGCATGTGTTCTCCAGCACCCGCACCCCCTCCCGCATGTGTTCTCCAGCACCCGCACCCCCTACCGCATGTGTTCTCCAGCACCCGCACGTGTCCACCCGCACACGTCCTCCCGCACCCACACACCCTCCCGCACGTGTGCTCCCGCACGTGTCCTCCTGCATGTACCCTCCTGCACTCGCACACCCTCCCGCATGTGTCCTCCCGCACCCCCTCCCACGTGTTCTCCAGCACCCGCACCCCCTCCCGCATGTGTTCTCCAGCACCCGCACACCCTCCCGCATGTGTTTTCCAGCACCCGCACCCCCTCCCGCATGTGTTCTCCAGCACCCGCACACCCTCCCGCATGTGTTCTCCAGCACCCGCACCCCCTCCCGCATGTGTTCTCCAGCACCCGCACACCCTCCTGCATGTGTTCTCCGGCACCCGCACCCCCTCCCGCATGTGTTCTCCAGCACCCGCACCCCCTCCCGCATGTGTTCTCCAGCACCCGCACCCCCTCCCGCATGTGTTCTCCAGCACCCGCACCCGTACCCCCTCCCGCATGTGTTCTCCAGCACCCGCACCCCCTCCCGCATGTGTTCTCCAGCACCCGCACACCCACACGTCCTCCCGCACACCCTCCCGCACGCGTGCTCCTGCCCCTGCCCGCCCACCCTCCCGCACGTGTGCTCCCGCACGTGTCCTCCCGCATGTGTTCTCCAGCACCCGCACCCCCTCCCGCATGTGTTCTCCAGCACCCGCACCCCCTCCCGCATGTGTTCTCCAGCACCCGCACCCCCTCCCGCATGTGTTCTCCAGCACCCGCACCCGTACCCCCTCCCGCATGTGTTCTCCAGCACCCCGCACCCCCTCCCGCATGTGTTCTCCAGCACCCGCACCCCCTCCCGCATGTGTTCTCCAGCACCCGCACCCCCTCCCGCATGTATTCTCCAGCACCCGCACCCGTACCACCTCCCGCATGTGTTCTCCAGCACCCGCACCCCCTCCCGCATGTGTTCTCCAGCACCCGCACCCCCTCCCGCATGTGTTCTCCAGCACCCGCACCCCCTCCCGCATGTGTTCTCCAGCACCCGCACGTGTCCACCCGCACACGTCCTCCCGCACCCACACACCCTCCCGCACGTGTGCTCCTGCGCCCGCCCACCCTCCCGCACGTGTGCTCCCGCACGTGTCCTCCTGCATGTACCCTCCTGCACTCGCACACCCTCCCGCATGTGTCCTCCCGCACTTCCTCCCACGTGTTCTCCAGCAGCCGCACCCCCTCCCGCATGTGTTCTCCCGCACCCTCCCGCATGTGTTTTCCCGCACCCCCTCCCGCATGTGTTCTCCAGCACCCGCACACCCACACGTCCTCCCGCACCCGCACACCCTCCCGCACGTGTGCTCCTGCCCCCGCCCGCCCACCCTCCCGCACGTGTGCTCCCGCATGTACCCTCCTGCACTCGCACCCCCTCCTGTATTTGTCCTCCCGCACCCCCTCCCGCATGTGTTCTCCAGCACCCGCACCCCCTCCCGCATGTGTTCTCCAGCACCCGCACCCCCTCCCGCATGTGTTCTCCCGCACCCCCTCCCGCATGTGTTCTCCAGCACCCGCACCCCCTCCCGCATGTGTTCTCCAGCACCCGCACCCCCTCCCGCATGTGTTCTCCAGCACCCGCACCCGTACCCCCTCCCGCATGTGTTCTCCAGCACCCGCACCCCCTCCCGCATGTGTTCTCCAGCACCCGCACCCCCTCCCGCATGTGTTCTCCAGCACCCGCACCCCCTCCCGCATGTGTTCTCCAGCACCCGCACGTGTCCACCCGCACACGTCCTCCCGCACCCACACACCCTCCCGCACGTGTGCTCCTGCGCCCGCCCACCCTCCCGCACGTGTCCTCCTGCATGTACCCTCCTGCACTCGCACACCCTCCCGCATGTGTCCTCCCGCACTTCCTCCCACGTGTTCTCCAGCACCCGCACACCCTCCCGCATGTGTTCTCCAGCACCCGCACCCCCTCCCGCATGTGTTCTCCCGCACCCTCCCGCATGTGTTTTCCCGCACCCCCTCCCGCATGTGTTCTCCAGCATCCGCACCCCCTCCCGCATGTGTTCTCCAGCACCCGCACACCCACACGTCCTCCCGCACGTGTGCTCCTGCCCCCGCCCGCCCACCCTCCCGCACGTGTGCTCCCGCATGTACCCTCCTGCACTCGCACCCCCTCCTGTATTTGTCCTCCCGCACCCCCTCCCGCATGTGTTCTCCAGCACCCGCACCCCCTCCCGCATGTGTTCTCCAGCACCCGCACCCCCTCCCGCATGTGTTCTCCAGCACCCGCACCCCCTCCCGCATGTGTTCTCCCGCACCCCCTCCCGCATGTGTTCTCCGGCACCCGCACCCCCTCCCGCATGTGTTCTCCAGCACCCGCACCCCCTCCCGCATGTGTTCTCCAGCACCCGCACCCCCTCCCGCATGTGTTCTCCAGCACCCGCACGTGTCCACCCGCACACGTCCTCCCGCACCCACACACCCTCCCGCACGTGTGCTCCTGCGCCCGCCCACCCTCCCGCACGTGTCCTCCTGCATGTACCCTCCTGCACTCGCACACCCTCCCGCATGTGTCCTCCCGCACTTCCTCCCACGTGTTCTCCAGCACCCGCACACCCTCCCGCATGTGTTCTCCAGCACCCGCACCCCCTCCCGCATGTGTTCTCCAGCACCCGCACACCCACACGTCCTCCCGCACCCGCACACCCTCCCGCACGTGTGCTCCTGCCCCCGCCCGCCCACCCTCCCGCACGTGTGCTCCCGCATGTACCCTCCTGCACTCGCACCCCCTCCTGTATTTGTCCTCCCGCACCCCCTCCCGCATGTGTTCTCCAGCACCCGCACCCCCTCCCGCATGTGTTCTCCAGCACCCGCACCCCCTCCCGCATGTGTTCTCCAGCACCCGCACCCCCTCCCGCATGTGTTCTCCCGCACCCCCTCCCGCATGTGTTCTCCGGCACCCGCACCCCCTCCCGCATGTGTTCTCCAGCACCCGCACCCCCTCCCGCATGTGTTCTCCAGCACCCGCACACCCACACGTCCTCCCGAACCCGCACACCCTCCCGCACGTGTGCTCCTGCCCCCGCCCGCCCACCCTCCCGCACGTGTCCTCCCGCACGTGTCCTCCTGCATGTACCCTCCTGCACTCGCACCCCCTCCCGCATGTGTTCTCCAGCACCCGCACCCCCTCCCGCATGTGTTCTCCAGCACCCGCACCCCCTCCCGCATGTATTCTCCAGCACCCGCACCCCCTCCCGCATGTGTTCTCCCGCACCCCTCACCCTCCCGCATGTGTTCTCCCGCACCCCACACCCCCTCTCGCATGTGTTCTCCCGCACCCCACACCCCCTCCCGCATGTGTTCTCCCGCACCCCACACCCCCTCCCGCATGTGTTCTCCCGCACCCCACACCCCCTCCCGCATGTGTTCTCCCGCACCCCACACCCCCTCCCGCATGTGTTCTCCCGCACCCCACACCCCCTCCCGCATGTGTTCTCCCGCACCCCACACCCCCTCTCGCATGTGTTCTCCAGCACCCACACCCCCTCCCGCATGTGTTCTCCCGCACCCCACACCCCCTCCCGCATGTGTTCTCCCGCACCCCACACCCCCTCCCGCATGTGTTCTCCCGCACCCCACACCCC
Organism: Leptodactylus fuscus; assembly: GCF_031893055.1. Classification (NCBI taxonomy): domain Eukaryota; kingdom Metazoa; phylum Chordata; class Amphibia; order Anura; family Leptodactylidae; genus Leptodactylus; species Leptodactylus fuscus. The sequence continues at coordinate 27,961 of NW_027440294.1, forward strand.
CTCTCGCATGTGTTCTCCAGCACCCGCACCCCCTCCCGCATGTGTTCTCCAGCACCCGCACGTGTCCTCCCGCACGTGTCCACCCGCACACCCACCCGCACGTGTCCTCCCGCACCCGCACACCCTCCCGCACGTGTCCTCCCGCACCCGCACACCCTCCCGCACGTGTCCTCCCGCACCCGCACACCCTCCCGCACGTGTCCTCCCGCACTGGCACATCCTCCTGCTCGCTCACTCACCGTTACATCTGTACTGTAAGTTGGACCAGATGATGTTCTCCTGTGAGAAGCAGAAGACCCCCAGTCGTCCTCCTCGCATGGTGGTGTCTATGACCACCCCAGAATCAGCCACCAGGTCCACGCCCTCGTACAGCTTCACCCTGAGGGGGCGCCACATGTGGTTATTACAGGCATGACATCTCTACCTGATCTCCTAGCTCTCGCCATTAACCCTTTGTTCTGGTGGCCGCAGCATTTGGCTCACAATCTGCCGATGAGCTCAGCGTTGGCAGGCCCGCTGGAGGGGCGTTATTGGGAGAGCCCAGCATGGGGTCACTTCCAGGAGCAGCGCTCAGGCCCGTTCCCAGAGGCAGAGTATTGTTCGGCGGTTTTCCATATGAATGGCGGCTCGCTCTTACTCCGGCCCTGGCATTCCTGACAGGGATTGTGTTGCCGGGGTGATGCCCACAAGGACTTGGTGGCGTCGCTCCCCGCTGATATCATGGCTTCAGTACATTGGCGCTCGGCCCCCCTCCCCATTATACACAAGTGGGTGAACTGGGAAGATTAACCCCTCAGGGGCCACAAGGTAGAGGCAGTGTCAGCAAAGTGCAAGCTCCACAGCCCAGACACCTCCATGTGTGTGACAAGTCCGCTGTAGGGACCAAACCCCTCACCCAGAGGCCAAGTAAGACCCCCAAAGGGAGCCCATAATGAGGCAAGTATCAGGCCTCTAACACCCCCCACAGTAGCTACAGGCGGCCATCATATCCTCTGCATGGCATGATATAGCCCACCTGGGGCCGGTACGTGACCAGATATAGCCCACTTGGGGCCAGTGCATGAGCTGACCTGATATAGCCCACTTGGGGCCAGTGCATGAGCTGACCTGATATAGCCCACTTGGGGCCAGTGCATGAGCTGACCTGATATAGCCCACCTGGGGCCGATGCGTGAGCTGCCAGCGGTACGAGGTCTTGTCCTTCCAGCCGACATTTCGGGGATCCTTCCACAAAAGGCGCACATGGTCAGGGGTGTGTCCCGTGTGCCACAAGGCATTGCGCATATATTCCCCGGGTCCAGTCTTTGACTTCACTGCCTAGAGAGACAGCGGGATAGAACATGTGGGTGCACTCATAGGGGACTTTTGCACAGAAAATTTCTTTCTGAGGGTCCCCTCTAGTCTCTGTACAGGGATGGGGAATAGTGAAGGGGCCACTGCACGGTGGATGGGGAATAGTGAAGGGGCCACTGTATGAGGATGCAGGCTAGTGAAGGGGCCACTGTATGGGGATGGGGAATAGTGAAAGGGCCACTGTATGAGGATGAGGAATAGTGAAGGGGCCACTGCATGGGGATGGAGACTAGTGAAGGGGCCACTGTATGGGGATGGGGACTAGTGAAGAGGCCACTGTATGGGGATGAGGAATAGTGAAGGGGCCACTGCATGGGGATGGGGACTAGTGAAGGGGCCACTGTATGGGGATGGAGACTAGTGAAGGGGCCATTGTATGGGGATGGAGACTAGTGAAGGGGCCACCGTATGGGGATGGAGACTAGTGAAGGGGCCACCGTATGGGGATGGAGACTAGTGAAGGGGCCACTGTATGGGGATGGAGACTAGTGAAGGGGCCACCGTATGGGGATGGAGACTAGTGAAGGGGCCACTGTATGGGGATGGAGACTAGTGAAGGGGCCACTGCATGGGGATGGAGACTAGTGAAGGGGCCACTGTATGGGGATGGGGACTAGTGAAGGGGCCATTGTATGGGGATGGAGACTAGTGAAGGGGCCACTGTATGGGGATGGAGACTAGTGAAGAGGCCACTGTATGGGGATGAGGAATAGTGAAGGGGCCACTGCATGGGGATGGGGACTAGTGAAGGGGCCACTGTATGGGGACTAGTGAAGGGGCCACTGTATGGGGATGGGGAATAGTGAAGGGGCCACTGCACGGTGGATGGGGAATAGTGAAGGGGCCACTGCATGGGGATGGAGACTAGTGAAGGGGCCACTGTATGGGGATGGGGACTAGTGAAGAGGCCACTGTATGGGGATGAGGAATAGTGAAGGGGCCACTGCATGGGGATGGGGACTAGTGAAGGGGCCACTGTATGGGGATGGAGACTAGTGAAGGGGCCATTGTATGGGGATGGAGACTAGTGAAGGGGCCACCGTATGGGGATGGAGACTAGTGAAGGGGCCACCGTATGGGGATGGAGACTAGTGAAGGGGCCACTGTATGGGGATGGGGACTAGTGAAGGGGCCACTGTATGGGGATGGAGACTAGTGAAGGGGCCACCGTATGGGGATGGAGACTAGTGAAGGGGCCACTGTATGGGGATGGAGACTAGTGAAGGGGCCACTGCATGGGGATGGAGACTAGTGAAGGGGCCACTGTATGGGGATGGAGACTAGTGAAGAGGCCACTGTATGGGGATGAGGAATAGTGAAGGGGCCACTGCATGGGGATGGGGACTAGTGAAGGGGCCACTGTATGGGGACTAGTGAAGGGGCCACTGTATGGGGATGGAGACTAGTGAAGGGGCCACCGTATGGGGATGGAGACTAGTGAAGGGGCCACCGTATGGGGATGGAGACTAGTGAAGGGGTCACCGTATGGGGATGGGGACTAGTGAAGGGGCCACCGTATGGGGATGAGGAATAGTGAAGGGGCCACTGTACGGGGATGGGGACTAGTGAAGGGCCACTGTATGGGGATGGGGACTAGTGAAGGGCCACTGTATGGGGATGGGGACTAGTGAAGGGGCCACTGTATGGGGATGGGGACTAGTGAAGGGGCCACTGTACGGGGATGGGGACTAGTGAAGGGGCCACTGTACGGGGATGGGGACAAATAACCATTCAATGACCCCTTCATTGGTCCCCACTGTAGCAGTATTACCATCATTACCTGTCTATTCCGTTGCTCTGTCTCCCTGCTCCGGGTGCTCTATTGTGACGTTGCGTGCACCTGGAGCGGGAGGCGCTGGAGAGCACATAGGTGAGTATTGGGACTTGATACTGAATGTGGCGTACAAGCTCTACCCAGCGGCATGTACTGACTGCTCCCCGCACCTGCTCGCAGCCTCCTCCTCCCTCTTCAGCCTTCAGTGGGACCTACGCGCCACACATCAGGTCGTGATGACGTAATATGCGGTGCATGGGGGCCCCCTAGTGGCTGATGAGGGAAGAGGAGGCCGCAAGCAGGAGCAGGAAGCAGTAAGTTATAGGGTCATTCCCAGACCTCCACTGCCTATTAAAAAAAACCCGCAGGAATCCAATGGGGCCCCCTAAAGGCCACTACATTGGGTGGAGCAGTGTAACGTTACTGCAGTGCTACATGTGGCCACTGGGGGCAGCACTCACCTTCAGCTGCAGACCCGGATCGGCCACAGCTCTGAAGGGCGTTGCCTGCCAGTACGTCTGCTCCGTCTGCTTCCACATGACTACGTAGAAGCTGGCGCTGTCCTGGTAGCTGAATATAAAGCCGGCGTAGTCGTCATCTGTCACCGTGTTCACGTGGAAGGTTCCCTCAAAGTCCACACCATTGAAGGCGGTGTACCCTGCAGGAAGACATGACAGGTGGAGCGCTCAGCCCGGGGAGGGATCCAGACTCACACAACCACCAGGGGGCGCCACTTACCTACGGCCAGGCCTGGGTCACTGTTCATAGTCTGCACAATCTCCATCCCCTGCAGGAAGACAACAGGACAGCGAGTGAGCGGCGGCCAGGACGTGGCTGACAAACAAGACCCCCACTCGGGGCAGGACAGGGGCTGAATACTCCGTTTACCTGGTTCAGAACCACCCAGTTTGGATCTATCTGTGCGTCGCCCTCTGGGTCCAGGACCACGGTCTGGTAGGCCCTGAAGTCGGTGAGCGTCACCTCGGCGCTCTCGGGGCAGACATCTTGGGAGTCGGCCACAGAGTCGTTATCAAAGTCGATCTCACAGACGTCCCCGATGCCGTCACCTGCGGGCACGCCGCACCGTTACCTCCACGCCCTACACATGGCCCGGCCACACCACCGCACGACCACTTACCATCCGTGTCCTTCTGGTTGGGATTGTGGATGAGCCGGCAGTTGTCAGGGCCCGGGGGAACGTAGTCGGGGACGCCATCATTGTCGTCATCCTGGTCACACTCATCTCCGACCCCGTCGTTGTCCGAATCCAGCTGCGAGCTGTTGGGGACGTCGGGACAATTGTCCTTGGTGTCCTGGTGACCGTCACCGTCCCTGAGGAAGAAGAGGTACCAGACGGTGAAGCCTCGCGCCTCCCCCGACCCTGCATGTGAGAAGGAGCCACTTACCGGTCCTGATTGGTGTCACACATGTCGCCCACCAGATCACTATCCACGTCCGACTGCAGGGAGAAGACACTCATCAATAAGAGGGTGAGGGCAGGGTGTATATATAGGCACGGGGCGGGCAGGGTATACACATAGGGGCGGGCAGGGTATATACATAGGCACAGGGGCGGGCAGAGTATACACATAGGCACAGGGGCGGGCAGGGTATATATATAGGCACAGGGGCGGGCAGGGTATATATATAGGCACAGGGGCGGGCAGGGTATATACATAGGCACAGGGGCGGGCAGAGTATACACATAGGCACAGGGGCGGGCAGGGTATATATATAGGTACAGGGGCGGGCAGAGTATACACATAGGGGCGGGCAGGGTATACACATAGGCACAGGGGTGGGCAGAATATACACATAGGTACAGGGGCAGGCAGGGTATATACATAGGCACAGGGGTGGGCAGAATATACACATAGGTACAGGGGCAGGCAGGGTATATACATAGGCACAGGGGCAGGCAGAGTATACACATAGGCACAGGGGCGGGCAGGGTATACACATAGGCACAGGGGCGGGCAGAGTATATACATAGGCACAGGGGCGGGCAGGGTATATATATAGGCACAGGGGCGGGCAGAGTATACACATAGGCACAGGGGCGGGCAGGGTATATATATAGGCACAGGGGCGGGCAGAGTATATACATAGGCACAGGGGCGGGCAGGGTATACACATAGGGGCGGGCAGGGTATATACATAGGCACAGGGGCGGGCAGAGTATACACATAGGCACAGGGGCAGGCAGGGTATATACATAGGCACAGGGGTGGGCAGGGTATACACATAGGCACAGGGGCAGGCAGGGTATATATATAGGCACAGGGGCGGGCAGGGTATATATATAGGCACAGGGGCGGGCAGGGTATATACATAGGCACAGGGGCGGGCAGAGTATACACATAGGCACAGGGGCGGGCAGGGTATATATATAGGCACAGGGGCGGGCAGAGTATATACATAGGCACAGGGGCGGGCAGAGTATACACATAGGGGCGGGCAGGGTATACACATAGGCACAGGGGTGGGCAGAATATACACATAGGTACAGGGGCAGGCAGGGTATATACATAGGCACAGGGGTGGGCAGAATATACACATAGGTACAGGGGCAGGCAGGGTATATACATAGGCACAGGGGCAGGCAGAGTATACACATAGGCACAGGGGCGGGCAGGGTATACACATAGGCACAGGGGCGGGCAGAGTATATACATAGGCACAGGGGCGGGCAGGGTATATATATAGGCACAGGGGCGGGCAGAGTATACACATAGGCACAGGGGCGGGCAGGGTATATATATAGGCACAGGGGCGGGCAGAGTATATACATAGGCACAGGGGCGGGCAGGGTATATATATAGGCACAGGGGCGGGCAGAGTATACACATAGGCACAGGGGCGGGCAGAGTATATACATAGGCACGGGGCGGGCAGGGTATACACATAGGCACAGGGGCGGGCAGAGTATACACATAGGGGCGGGCAGGGTATACACATAGGCACAGGGGTGGGCAGAATATACACATAGGTACAGGGGCGGGCAGGGTATATACATAGGCACAGGGGCAGGCAGGGTATACACATAGGCACAGGGGTGGGCAGAATATACACATAGGTACAGGGGCGGGCAGGGTATACACATAGGCACAGGGGCGGGCAGAGTATATACATAGGTACAGGGGCGGGCAGGGTATACACATAGGCACAGGGGCGGGCAGGGTATACACATAGGCACAGGGGCAGGCAGGGTATACATATAGGCACAGGGGCGGGCAGGGTATACACATAGGAACAGGGGCAGGCAGGGTATACATATAGGCACAGGGGCGGGCAAGGTATACATATAGGCACAGGGGCGGGCAGAGTATATACATAGGCACAGGGGCGAGCAGAGTATACACATAGGCACAGGGGCGGGCAGGGTATATACATAGGCACAGGGGCGGGCAGAGTATATACATAGGCACAGGGGCGGGCAGGGTATATATATAGGCACAGGGGCGGGCAGAGTATATACATAGGCACAGGGGCGGGCAGAGTATATACATAGGCACAGGGGCGGGCAGGGTATATACATAGGCACAGGGGCGGGCAGAGTATATACATAGGCACAGGGGCGAGCAGAGTATATACATAGGCACAGGGGCGAGCAGAGTATATACATAGGCACAGGGGCGGGCAGGGTATATACATAGGCACAGGGGCGGGCAGAGTATATACATAGGCACAGGGGCGAGCAGAGTATACACATAGGCACAGGGGCGAGCAGAGTATATACATAGGCACAGGGGCGGGCAGAGTATATACATAGGCACAGGGGCGGGCAGGGTATATATATAGGCACAGGGGCGGGCAGAGTATATACATAGGCACAGGGGCGGGCAGAGTATATACATAGGCACAGGGGCGAGCAGAGTATATACATAGGCACGGGGACGGGCAGAATATACACATAGGCACAGGGGCGGGCAGGGTATATACATAGGCACAGGGGTGGGCAGAATATACACATAGGTACAGGGGCGGGCAGGGTATACACATAGGCACAGGGGTGGGCAGAATATACACATAGGTACAGGGGCGGGCAGGGTATACACATAGGCACAGGGGCGGGCAGAGTATATACATAGGTACAGGGGCGGGCAGGGTATACACATAGGCACAGGGGCGGGCAGAGTATACACATAGGCACAGGGGCGGGCAGGGTATACATATAGGCACAGGGGCGGGCAGGGTATACACATAGGCACAGGGGCAGGCAGGGTATACATATAGGCACAGGGGCGGGCAAGGTATACATATAGGCACAGGGGCGGGCAGGGTATACACATAGGTACAGGGGCGGGCAGGGTATACACATAGGCACAGGGGCGGGCAGAGTATACACATAGGCACAGGGGCGGGCAGGGTATACACATAGGCACAGGGGCAGGCAGGGTATACACATAGGCACAGGGGCAGGCAGGGTATACATATAGGCACAGGGGCGGGCAAGGTATACATATAGGCACAGGGGCGGGCAGGGTATACATATAGGCACAGGGGCGGGCAGAGTATATACATAGGCACGGGGCGGGCAGGGTATACATATAGGCACAGGGGCGGGCAGGGTATACACATAGGCACAGGGGCAGGCAGGGTATACATATAGGCACAGGGGCGGGCAGGGTATATACATAGGCACAGGGGTGGGCAGGGTATACACATAGGCACAGGGGCAGGCAGGGTATACATATAGGCACAGGGGCGGGCAGAGTATATACATAGGCACGGGGCGGGCAGGGTATACATATAGGCACAGGGGCAGGCAGGGTATACACATAGGCACAGGGGCGGGCAGGGTATACACATAGGCACAGGGGCGGGCAGGGTATATACATAGGCACAGGGGCGAGCAGAGTATATACATAGGCACAGGGGCGGGCAGAGTATATACATAGGCACAGGGGCGAGCAGAGTATATACATAGGCACAGGGGCGGGCAGAGTATATACATAGGCACAGGGGCGGGCAGGGTATACATATAGTCACAGGGGCGGGCAGGGTATACATATAGGCACAGGGGCAGGCAGGGTATATACATAGGCACAGGGGGAGCAGAGTATATACATAGGCACAGGGGCAGGCAGGGTATATACATAGGCACAGGGGCGGGCAGAGTATACACATAGGCACAGGGGCGGGCAGAGTATATACATAGGCACAGGGGCGGGCAGAGTATATACATAGGCACAGGGGCGGGCAGAGTATACACATAGGCACAGGGGCGGGCAGAGTATACACATAGGCACGGGGCGGGCAAGTTATAGAGAGTAAGTATACAGGGTATGAACATCACCTATAACTATACAGGACAGGTATATAAGAGTATAGACATCACCTATAACTAGAGGGCAGGTATACAGGGGTAAAAGCTGTATTACCTGGGTGGGGTTGCTAGTCTCAGGGCAGCTGTCACAGGCGTCACCAACACCATCCAAGTCTCTGTCTGTCTGCAGGGGGTTTGGTACTTTGGCACAGTTATCCAGCATGTTAGGGATGCCTGGACAAAAACACACAGGTAAGTACACACACACATATACATATACACTCACCGGCCACTTTATTAGGTAGACCATGTTAGTAACGGGTTGGACCCCCTTTTGCCTTCAGAACTGCCTCAATTCTTCGTGGCATAGATACAACAAGGTGCGCGAAGCATTCCTCAGAGATTTTGGTCCATATTGACATGATGGCATCACACAGTTGCAGTCGCAGATTTGTCGGCTGCACATCCATGATGCCAATCTCCCGTTCCACCACATCCCAAAGATGCTCCTCTATTGGATTGAGATCTGGTGACTGTGGAGGCCATTGGAGTACAGTGAACTCATTGTCATGTTCAAGAAACCAGTCTGAGATGATTCCAGCTTTATGACATGGCATTGCATTATCCTGCTGAAAGTAGCCATCAGATGTTGGGTACATTGTGCTCATAAAGGGATGGACATGGTCAGCAACAATACTCAGGTAGGCTTTGGCGTTGCAACGATGCTCAATTGGTACCAAGGGGCCCAAAGAGTGCCAAGAAAATATTCCCCACACCATGACACCACCACCACCAGCCTGAACCGTTACCGATACAAGGCAGGATGGATCCATGCTTTCATGTTGTTGACGCCAAATTCTGACCCTACCATCCGAATGTCGCAGCAGAAATCGAGACTCATCAGACCAGGCAACGTTTTTCCAATCTTCAATTGTCCAATTTCGATGAGCTTGTGCAAATTGTAGCCTCAGTTTCCTGTTCTTAGCTGAAAGGAGTGGCCCCCGGTGTGGTCTTCTGCTGCTGTAGCCCATCTGTAGCCTCAAAGTTGGACGTACTGTGCGGCGTTCAGAGATGCTCTTCTGGCTACCTTGGGTGTAACGGGTGGCTATTTGAGTCACTGTTGCCTTTCTATCAGCTGGAACCAGTCTGGCCATTCTCCTCTGACCTCTGGCATCAACAACGCATTTCCGCCCCCCACAGAACTGCCGCTCACTGGATGTTTTTTCTTTTTCGGACCATTCTCTGTAAACCCTAGAGATGGTTGTGCGTGAAAATCCCAGTAGATCAGCAGTTTCTGAAATACTCAGACCAGCCCTTCTGGCACCAACAACCATGCCACGTTCAAAGGCACTCACATCACCTTTCTTCCCCCCCATACTGATGCTCGGTTTGAACTGCAGGAGATTGTCTTGACCATGTCTACATGCCTAAATGCACTGAGTTGCCGCCATGTGATTGGCTGATTAGAAATTAAGTGTTAACGAGCAGTTGGACAGGTGTACCTAATAAAGTGGCCGGTGAGTGTTATATATATATATATATATATATATATATATATATATATATATATATACATATACACATACATACTGTATTACAGCACACAGGTATACATGTATATCCTACTACTATTATACCTGTGACAGTTTGGATGTTTGCTCCTCAATCACAGAAACCACTGAGCAGATTTGGATGAGATTTGTCCCATAGATACTCTGTAACCTGGAGTAACACATCGGCTACTTTGTATCCCGGTACATGACATGGCTTCACTACTGTTCTGGATTTATGGTCACATACTATATTACACTGCTCCTGCAGCCGCTTATCTCAGCTCCCAGGTCTGTTATCTCTCTATGTAACACTCAGCTAACCATTGTGTACAAGCATCTGCATATTATCTGATCTGCTCCAGGCAGTGCTGACACACTGGAGGGGGAAACCCCTTTACTCCACACTGGCAGTTTACTGATATTATACATGGCGGGAAAAAGACAATCTAATTTGTCACAAACAGCGAGAGCTATGAAGGGGCCAGAAGTCACAGAGGTCTCCTCAAGCGGAGCTGACGGGGATCATCGGCACCAACAACACGCTCATTATATGGCGTCCTAGCGAGCTGCTGAGATACCGCAACAATCACAGGCATGGCGCGAGGAATGAGTTTAGTGGCAGGCCAGCTTGAGAGCTGCCGAAACACCGAAACCGGTAGATCATCGACGCCGACAACATGCAGGCGAAGTCGCGGGCAGAGGCTAGTACATACATATATATATATACACATACACACACACGCTGTATTACAGCACACAGGTATACATGTATACAGTCACGTGTTGGGGCCGTCGTTTCTACTCGGTTTTTAGCCCCCGCCGCCCCCTCCCCATCAGTACACTGTGATTTTGTCGTCTCCCTGTTAAGTTCCTCGAGCTGATGTGACTTCTCGCACGGACCTCTGGTGTTGGCGTCTTCTCGAATTATGGCGTCCGTTACCCCTGCACTGCTCACATGACCGCTTGTCACTCACCATCCCCATCAATGTCATTGTCGCAGGCATCTCCCTCCCCGTTGGCGTCGGTGTCCCTCTGGTCATTGTTGGGGACATTGGGGCAGTTGTCACAGGCATCACCAAATGAGTCGGTGTCAGAGTTCTGCTGGTCCTTGTTGGGGACGAGTCGGCAGTTATCCTATAAGAGAAGAGCACAGTGAAGGGGCGTCCAAACCCCCCGGGTACAGAGTCCTCACAAGACAAGGGGCCCAGGATCTAGGACCACAACTAGGTGGTGAGCTCCACCTTACCTCAACGTTCTTGATGCCATCACCGTCAGCGTCCTCGTCACACTGGTCTCCAATCCCATCGTTGTCAGCGTCTTCCTGGCCTGAGTTCGGGGTCAGTTTGCAGTTATCCTATGCAGAGAGGGGCAAAATAGGTCAAGGGTCTCCAGAGTGGGCAAGGGGCTTCTACAAGGGGTGAGTCTACAGAGGAGAGCAAGACTACACAGCAGGCAGGGGGCTACAGAGCAGGCGGGGGGCTACAGAACAGAGAGGGTCTACAGAGGAGAGCAAGACTACACAGCAGGCAGGGGGCTACAGAGCAGAGAGGGTCTACAGAACGGGCGGGGTCTACAGAACGGGCGGGGTCTACAGAACGGGCGGGGGCTACAGAGCAGAGAGGGTCTACAGAACGGGCGGGGTCTACAGAACGGGCGGGGGCTACAGAGCAGAGAGGGTCTACAGAACGGGCGGGGGCTACAGAGCAGAGAGGGTCTACAGAGCGGGCGGGGGGCTACAGAACAGAGAGGGTCTACAGAACGGGCGGGGGCTACAGAGCAGAGAGGGTCTACAGAGCGGGCGGGGGCTACAGAGCAGAGAGGGTCTACAGAACGGGCGGGGGCTACAGAGCAGAGAGGGTCTACAGAGCGGGCGGGGGCTACAGAGCAGAGAGGGTCTACAGAACGGGCGGGGTCTACAGAACGGGCGGGGGCTACAGAGCAGAGAGGGTCTACAGAACGGGCGGGGTCTACAGAACGGGCGGGGGCTACAGAGCAGAGAGGGTCTACAGAACGGGCGGGGTCTACAGAACGGGCGGGGGCTACAGAGCAGAGAGGGTCTACAGAACGGGCGGGGGCTACAGAGCAGAGAGGGTCTACAGAGCGGGCGGGGGGCTACAGAGCAGAGAGGGTCTACAGAACGGGCGGGGGCTACAGAGCAGAGAGGGTCTACAGAGCGGGCGGGGGCTACAGAGCAGAGAGGGTCTACAGAGCGGGCGGGGGCTACAGAGCAGAGAGGGTCTACAGAACGGGCGGGGGCTACAGAGCAGAGAGGGTCTACAGAGCGGGCGGGGGCTACAGAGCAGAGAGGGTCTACAGAACGGGTGGGGGCTACAGAGCAGAGAGGGTCTACAGAACGGGCGGGGGCTACAGAGCAGAGAGGGTCTACAGAGCGGGCGGGGGCTACAGAGCAGAGAGGGTCTACAGAGCGGGCAGGGGGCTACAGAACAGAGAGGGTCTACAGAACAGAGAGGGTCTACAGAGTGGGCAAGGGGCTTCTACAAGGGGTGAGTCTACAGAGGAGAGCAAGACTACACAGCAGGCAGGGGGCTACAGAGCAGAGAGGGTCTACAGAACGGGCGGGGGCTACAGAGCAGAGAGGGTCTACAGAGCGGGCGGGGGGCTACAGAGCAGAGAGGGTCTACAGAGCGGGCGGGGGGCTACAGAACAGAGAGGGTCTACAGAGCGGGCGGGGGGCTACAGAGCAGGCGGGGGGCTACAGAACAGAGAGGGTCTACAGAGGAGAGCAAGACTACACAGCAGGCAGGGGGCTACAGAGCAGAGAGGGTCTACAGAGCGGGCGGGGGCTACAGAGCAGAGAGGGTCTACAGAGCGGGCGGGGGGCTACAGAGCAGAGAGGGTCTACAGAACGGGCGGGGGCTACAGAGCAGAGAGGGTCTACAGAGCGGGCAGGGGGCTACAGAGCAGAGAGGGTCTACAGAGCGGGCAGGGGGCTACAGAGCAGAGAGGGTCTACAGAGCGGGCGGGGGGCTACAGAGCAGAGAGGGTCTACAGAGCGGGCGGGGGGCTACAGAGCAGAGAGGGTCTACAGAGCGGGTGGGGGGCTACAGAGCAGGTGGGGGCTACAGCGCAGAGAGGGTCTACACAGCAGGCGGGGGGCTACAGAGCAGAGAGGGTCTACAGAGCGGGCGGGGGGGGGGGCTGCAGAGCAGAGAGGGGCTACACAGCAGGCGGGAGGCTACAGGGCAGAGAGTCTACAGAGTGGGCGGGGGGGCTGCAGAGCAGAGAGAGTACAGAGCGGGTGGGGGGGGCTGCAGAGCAGAGAGTGTCTACAGAGTGGGCGGGGGGCTACAGAGTAGAGAGTCTACAGAGCAGAGTCTACAGAGCAAGTGGGGGGCTACGGAGCAGAGAGAGTACAGAGCGGGCGGGGGGGGGCTGCAGAGCAGAGATAGTGGGGGGGCTGCAGAGCAGAGATAGTGGGGGGGCTGCAGAGCAGAGATAGTGGGGGGGGGCTGCAGAGCAGAGAGAGTCTACAGAGCGGGCGGGGGGCTACAGAGCAGAGAGAGTACAGAGCGGGCGGGGGGGGCTGCAGAGCAGAGATAGTGGGGGGGCTGCAGAGCAGAGATAGTGGGGGGGCTGCAGAGCAGAGATAGTGGGGGGGCTGCAGAGCAGAGATAGTGGGGGGGCTGCAGAGCAGAGATAGTGGGGGGGCTGCAGAGCAGAGATAGTGGGGGGGCTGCAGAGCAGAGATAGTGGGGGGGGGGGCTGCAGAGCAGAGAGAGTCTACAGAGCGGGCGGGGGGCTACAGAGCAGAGGGAGTCCACAGAGCGGGTGGGGGGCTACAGAGGAGGTGCGGGATCCCCATCAAGCCTCTTCCCAGCTCTTGGTACCTGGCGGCAGTGTTTGTTGTTGTCGATACAAGGCATGGGCTCGTCGGGGTAGCCATCGATGTCGGTGTCTCTGCCGCACGTGTACCCATTACCTGCCCAGCCTACGTTGCACTGTGAAGAGAGAAAATAAAGAGAAAGTCACAAAGCCAAACAGGGGAGGGGGCTGCAGACAGGACACCGGGTAAGAGGCTTCTTACTGCACAGGTGACGTCCCCATTTCTCTCAAACACGCAATGTGCATTGACGTGACAGGGGTTGAAGGCCGGGCCCACACACGATTTCTTTGGTGCACATCCCAAAGACTGGTTCCCAACAAACCCAGGCTTACAAGGACCACACTTGTAGGAGCCCTAAAATTGGAGAATAGGAGTGAGTACAACAAGAACAAGGCTGTAGGGGAAAAAAAGAACAACAGAGAGGGTGAGGAGGTGAGTACAACGACTGTGAGGGTGTAAACAGAGAGAGTACAACAACATTGAGGGTGTAGTGGGAGAGTACAACAACAGCAAGGGTGAGAAGGTGAGTACAACGACAGTGAGGGTGTAAACAGAGAGTACAACAACTGTGAGGGTGTAACAGAGAGAGTACAACAACAGTGAGGGTGTAGTGGGAGAGTACAACAACTGTGAGGGTGTAATGGAGAGAGTACAACAACAGTGAGGGTGTAGTGGGAGAGTACAATGACTGTGAGGGTGTAGTAGGTGAGTACAACAACAGTGAGGGTGTAACGGAGAGTACAACAACAGCGAAGGTGTAACGGAGAGAGTACAACAACAGCGAGGGTGTAGTGGGAGAGTACAATGACTGTGAGGGTGTAGTAGGTGAGTACAACAACAGTGAGGGTGTAACGGAGAGTACAACAACAGCGAAGGTGTAACGGAGAGAGTACAACAACAGCGAGGGTGTAACGGAGAGAGTACAACAACAGTGAGGGTGTAAGGGGAGAGTACAACAACAGTGAGGGTGTAGTGGGAGAGTACAATGACTGTGAGGGTGTAAACAGAGAGAGTACAACAACATTAAGGGTGTAGTGGAAGAGTACAATGACTGTGAGGGTGTAGTATGAGAGTACAACAACAGTGAGGGTGTAGTGGGAGAGTACAATGACAGCGAGGGTGAGAAGGTGAGTACAACGACAATGAGGGTGTAAACAGAGAGTACAACAACTGTGAGGGTGTAACAGAGAGAGTACAACAACAGTGAGGGTGTAGTGGGAGAGTACAATGACTGTGAGGGTGTAGTAGGTGAGTACAACAACAGTGAGGGTGTAACGGAGAGTACAACAACAGCGAAGGTGTAACGGAGAGAGTACAACAACAGCGAGGGTGTAACGGAGAGAGTACAACAACAGTGAGGGTGTAAGGGGAGAGTACAACAACAGTGAGGGTGTAGTGGGAGAGTACAATGACTGTGAGGGTGTAAACAGAGAGAGTACAACAACATTAAGGGTGTAGTGGAAGAGTACAATGACTGTGAGGGTGTAGTATGAGAGTACAACAACAGCGAGGGTGTAACGGAGAGAGTACAACGACTGTGAGGGTGTAACGGAGAGAGTACAACGACTGTGAGGGTGAGGAGGTGAGTACAACGACAGTGAGGGTGTAACAGAGAGAGTACAACAACATTGAGGGTGTAGTGGGAGAGTACAACAACAGCGAGGGTGAGAAGGTGAGTACAACGACAGTGAGGGTGTAAACAGAGAGTACAACAACAGTGAGGGTGTAGTGGGAGAGTACAACAACAATGAGGGTGTAACGGAGAGAGTACAACAACATTGAGGGTGTAGTGGGAGAGTACAATGACTGTGAGGGTGTAGTAGGTGAGTACAACAACAGTGAGGGTGTAACGGAGAGTACAACAACAGCGAAGGTGTAACGGAGAGAGTACAACAACAGCGAGGGTGTAACGGAGAGAGTACAACAACAGTGAGGGTGTAAGGGGAGAGTACAACAACAGTGAGGGTGTAGTGGGAGAGTACAATGACTGTGAGGGTGTAAACAGAGAGAGTACAACAACATTAAGGGTGTAGTGGGAGAGTACAATGACTGAGGGTGTAGTATGAGAGTACAACAACAGCGAGGGTGTAACGGAGAGAGTACAACGACTGTGAGGGTGTAACGGAGAGAGTACAACGACTGTGAGGGTGAGGAGGTGAGTACAACGACAGTGAGGGTGTAACAGAGAGAGTACAACAACAGCGAGGGTGTAACGGAGAGAGTACAATGACTGAGGGTGTAGTATGAGAGTACAACAACAGCGAGGGTGTAACGGAGAGAGTACGACTGTGAGGGTGTAACGGAGAGCGTACAACAACAGTGAGGGTGTAGTGGGAGAGTACAACAACAGCGAAGGTGAGGAGGTGAGTACAACAACAGCGAGGGTGTAACGGAGAGAGTACAACGACTGTGAGGGTGTAACAGAGAGAGTACAACAACAGTGAGGGTGTAGTGGGAGAGTACAACAACAGCGAGGGTGAGGAGGTGAGTACGACAGTGAGGGTGTAACGGAGAGAGTACAACAACAGTGTGGGTGTAGTGGGAGAGTATAACGACTGTGAGGGTGTAAGGGGAGAGTACAACAACTGAGGGTGTAACCGAGAGAGTACAACAACAGTGAGGGTGTAACAGAGAGAGTATGACTGTGAGGGTGTAACAGAGAGAGTACAACAACAGTGAGGGTGAGGAGGTGAGTACAACAACAGCGAGGGTGTAACGGAGAGAGTACAACGACTGTGAGGGTGTAACAGAGAGAGTACAACAACAGTGAGGGTGTAGTGGGAGAGTACAACAACAGCGAGGGTGAGGAGGTGAGTACGACAGTGAGGGTGTAACGGAGAGAGTACAACAACAGTGTGGGTGTAGTGGGAGAGTATAACGACTGTGAGGGTGTAAGGGGAGAGTACAACAACTGAGGGTGTAACCGAGAGAGTACAACAACAGTGAGGGTGTAACAGAGAGAGTATGACTGTGAGGGTGTAACAGAGAGAGTACAACAACAGTGAGGGTGAGGAGGTGAGAACAACGACAGTGAGGGTGTAACGGAGAGAGTACAACAACAGTGAGGGTGTAGTGGGAGATTACAACAACTGTGAGGGTGTAAGGGGAGAGTACAACAACAGTGAGGGTGTAGTGGGAAAGTACAACAACTGTGAGGGTGTAGTGGGAAAGTACAACAACATTAAGGGTGTAAAGGGTAGAGTACAACAACAGTGAGGGTGTAAGGGGGAGAGTATAATGATAGTAAAGGTGTGGGGGGGGAGAACAATGACAGTAAGTGTGTGGCGGGGAGAGTACAGTGAAAGTGAGGGTGTAAGGGAGAGAGTATAATGACGGTGAGGAGGTCAGTACGATGACAGTGTTTTGTGTTTTTATAGGCGTGGACACTTACCACGGTGTTCGTACAGATTGAGTTCGCTGCGCAGCCGCCATTATTCCCATCATTACATTCATCAATATCTGAGCAAACCTGGAAAGCATGGCAGATGACAAGTCAGACCCCAAACCCCCTGGACACTACACCCGCTGAAACACACGAAGGATGGTATTCAGCTCACCTGTTTGCTGGCTTTGGCATAGTCTACACCCACCCCAGACACAGAATTGCCCTTGTACCCCCGAGGACACGGCTCACAACGGAAGCCAGGAGAGGTGTTGATGCATTTCGAGCCAGAGAAACAAGGGTTGGCATGTGAGCACTACAGGTAATAACAGAGTGTCAGCGTTTCATCCTCTACCATCGCCCACAGTACCCCCGGCCACCAGTTCATACCTCATCAATGTCTGCACAGTGCGTGCCATTACCGTGAGATCCTGGGGGGCAGGGGCCACAGCGGTATCCGGGGTACTCGTAGGTCTCCATACAGTCCACACCCTGGAAACACGGGTTAGGGTTACAGCGAGAGCGATGTTCATGGAACCCTGAGTAATAAGAGAGCAGATAGCAGCAAGACAATAGCCCCCATTACCCCCACCAGTAGGGGGCAGACCATGTGCCCGTCCTGTGGGCACTGTACATGCTGGGTGCTCCGGTCATGTACTTACCGCACACCTGGCACTCCATAATCGTGTTGCGAATGAGGGACATCTCCTTCACCTGGACATAAACAGAGAGGAGGGTCAGCAGTGGCCAATGCTAGACCTGTGACCTCCCAGGATAGGGGCAGCGCATTACCTGGTCCCGGATGTCCTCCCGCAGCTCGGCCAGGACCTTATTGAAGAGTGTCATCTGTGTGATCAGTGCCTTAGTGTGCTCCCCTGCGGAGAGAAGGCAGAGCGGTAACCTCAGTACAACAGGTTTCAGGCCAGCGACAGCCAGAGGGGGCACTCACCTAGGATGGAGTTCACCACACCATTCACTGTGGGGAGCGGGACACAAAACAGAGAGGTGAATGAGGGCAGCACATGTCTACACCCACCGCAACAGACCACCAACCCTACACCCTACCTGTATTGTGGATGGACTCATCATCCTGGAAGGGGCACTCACTCAGGGCTCCCACTCTGCTCAGGGACCCCCCAAGAACCAATTTCATGGACTCCACAGAGCCCTAGACAGGAAGGAGTACAAGAGATAAGGTGAGTGCAGGAACAGCCAGATCCCAACAGTCATGTAAGAGGAGGAACAGTCAAACCACAACCCCCTGGTAAGAGGAGGAACAGCCGGATCCCAACAGTCATGTAAGAGGAGGAACAGTCAAACCACAACCACCTGGTAAGAGGAGGAACAGCCGGATCCCAACAGTCATGTAAGAGGAGGAACAGTCAAACCACAACCCCCTGGTAAGAGGAGGAACAGCCGGATCCCAACAGTCGTGTAAGAGGAGGAACAGTCAAACCACAACCACCTGGTAAGAGGAGGAACAGCCGGATCCCAACAGTCGTGTAAGAGGAGGAACAGTCAAACCACAACCACCTGGTAAGAGGAGGAACAGCCGGATCCCAACAGTCGTGTAAGAAGAGGAACAGTCAAACCACAACCACCTGGTAAGAGGAGGAACAGCCATATCCCAACCCTCAGGTAAGAGGAGGAACAGTCAAACCACAACCACCTGGTAAGAGGAGGAACAGCCGGATCCCAACAGTCGTGTAAGAAGAGGAACAGTCAAACCACAACCACCTGGTAAGAGGAGGAACAGCCATATCCCAACCCTCAGGTAAGAGGAGGAACAATCAGAACTCCCCCCCCCCCAAATAAGAGGAGGAACAGCCGGATCTCAACCCTCAGGTAAAAAGAGGAGCAGTCAAACCGCAACCCCCTGGTAAGTGCAGAAACAGCCGGATCTCAAACCCCTGGTAAGTGGAGGAACAGTCAGATCCCCTCAGGCAAGAGAAGGAACAATCAGAACTTCACCCCCAAATAGGAGGAGAAACAGACGGACTCACGTCCCCCTAATAAGAGAAGGAACAGTCAGATACCAACCCTTAGGTAAGGGGAGGAACAGTTGGATCCCAACCCTCAGGTAAGAAAAGGGGCAATCAGAACATCACACCGTCAGACCCTATCCCTTGGTGAGAGGAGGAACAGCCAGAACCCATCCACAGGTAAGGGGAACAGCCGGACCCCATCCCCAGGTTAGAAGAGGAACAGCTGGACCCCATCCCCAGGTTAGAAGAGAAACAGCCGGACCCCATCCCCTGGTAATAGGAGGAACAGCCGAACCCCATCCCCAGGTTAGAAGAGAAACAGCCGGACCCCATCCCCTGGTAATAGGAGGAACAGCCGAACCCCATCCCCAGGTTAGAAGAGGAAACCACACGGTGGCTCAGTGGTTAGCCTTGCAGCGCTGGAGTCCTGGTGTTCAAATCCCGCCAAGGGCATAAAACCATCTGCAAGGAGTTTGTATGTTCTCCCCGTGTTTGCATGGATTTCTATCCCATAAGAAAAGAAGAGGAACAGCTGGACCCCATCCCCTGGTAATAGGGGGAACAGCCGGACCCCATTCACATACCTGCAGCCTCTGGTAAGCCTTGTGCCCAGAGCGGATCTCTCCGGACTCCACCTCAAACTGCGGAATAATCATCATTTCTGGGAGGCCCAGGCTGGTGTCCACCTGCTTACAGTCCACATACAGCTCCAGGCTCAGGGTGTCCCCCCGCAGGCCGCTCAGCCGCAGGATCACAGAGTGGGTGTTTCCGTCAGACAGGTTGGCATTCTGTAAACTCACCGAGTGCACCTTGGAGTCCTCCCGCATGTAGCGCACCAGAACTGAAAAAAGATGGCGGTTTATGTCTCGTCCCTCAGACACTCCCCACTCCATGGCCCCTCCCCTCTCCGCACCCCAAATCCCCCTACCCTCAGACGCCTGACACCTCACCTTTGTTAACCTTCCCCACTATGGACGCCTCCAGCCACTTGGTGTTATCCTTCTTGGAGTAGAATCCGAAAAGGACGCCGCCGACCTTAGAGGGAAGACGAAGCGTGGCCAAGAAATAAACGTCATTAACCGTCAGCATCTCCGAGCGGATCTTCTCCACCGCACTGCTCATGTGACGAGACTCGCTGACCGTCATCAGGTCCACCACTGCGGAGGACAACATATCAACCAGAGGTTGTCACAGCCCCGCCTCCCCATATAGCCAGAGGTTGTCACAGCCCCGCCTCCCCATATAGCCAGAGGTTGTCACAGCCCCGCCTCCCCATATAGCCAGAGGTTGTCACAGCCCCGCCTCCCCCATATAGTCAGAGGTTGTCACAGCCCCGCCTCCCCATATAGCCAGAGGTTGTCACAGCCCCGCCTCCCCATATAGCCAGAGGTTGTCACAGCCCCGCCTCCCCATATAACCGGAGGTTGTCACAGCCCCGCCTCCCCATATAGCCAGAGGTTGTCACAGCCCCGCCTCCCCATATAACCGGAGGTTGTCACAGCCCCGCCTCCCCCATATAGCCAGAGGTTGTCACAGCCCCGCCTCCCCCATATAACCAGTGGTTGTCACAGCCCCGCCTCCCCCATACAGCCAGAGGTTGTCACAGCCCCGCCTCCCCAAATAACAAGAGGTTGTCACAGCCCCGCCTCCCCATATAGTCAGAGGTTGTCACAGCCCCGCCTCCCCATATAGTCAGAGGTTGTCACAGCCCCGCCTCCCCATATAGTCAGAGGTTGTCACAGCCCCGCCTCCCCATATAACCAGTGGTTGTCACAGCCCCGCCTCCCCATATAACCAGTGGTTGTCACAGCCCCGCCTCCCCAAATAACCAGAGGTTGTCACAGCCCCGCCTCCCCATATAACTAGAGGTTGTCACAGCCCCGCCTCCCCATATAACTAGAGGTTGTCACAGCCCCGCCTCCCCATATAACCAGTGGTTGTCACAGCCCCGCCTCCCCATATAGCCAGAGGTTGTCACAGCCCCGCCTCCCCATATAACCGGAGGTTGTCACAGCCCCGCCTCCCCCATATAGCCAGAGGTTGTCACAGCCCCGCCTCCCCATATAACTAGAGGTTGTCACAGCCCCGCCTCCCCCATATAGCCAGAGGTCCTGAAAGTGACATTATCAAATTATAGCAGGGTTATCCACCAAGAAGGAAAGGCAGATCTGCCTCTGGTATATATATATGCTCTCCACTCGTATCTGCCTCGTTCTGTATACTCTCCTCTTATATTTGCCAGTTAGGTATATTGATCTCATCTCACATTTTCCCCTTATTACTCCAATACTATGGATGGAAGATACATCTCCAGTGTATACAGGGGGTATATACAGAGGACAGTACATCTCCAGTGTATACAGGGGGTATATACAGAGGACAGTACATCTCCAGTGTATACAGGGGGTATATACAGAGGACAGTACATCTCCAGTGTATACAGGGGGTATATACAGAGGACAGTACATCTCCAGTGTATACAGGCTGTATATACAGAGGACAGTACATCTCCAGTGTATACAGGGGGTATATACAGAGGACAGTACATCTCCAGTGTATACAGGGGGTATATACAGAGGACAGTACATCTCCAGTGTATACAGGGGGTATATATAGAGGACAGTACATCTCCAGTGTATACAGGGAGTATATACAGAGGACAGTACATCTCCAGTGTATACAGGGGGTATATACAGAGGACAGTACATCTCCAGTGTATACAGGGGGTATATACAGAGGACAGTACATCTCCAGTGTATTCAGGGGGTATATACAGAGGACAGTACATCTCCGGTGTATACAGGCTGTATATACAGAGGACAGTACATCTCCAGTGTGTACAGGGGGTATATACAGAGGACAGTACATCTCCGGTGTATACAGGCTGTATATACAGAGGACAGTACATCTCCAGTGTGTACAGGGGGTATATACAGAGGACAGTACATCTCCGGTGTATACAGGCTGTATATACAGAGGACAGTACATCTCCAGTGTATACAGGGGGTATATACACAGGACAGTACATCTCCAGTGTATACAGGCTGTATATACAGAGGACAGTACATCTCCAGTGTATACAGGGGGTATATACAGAGGACAGTACATCTCCGGTGTATACAGGGGGTATATACAGAGGACAGTACATCTCCGGTGTATACAGGGGGTATATACAGAGGACAGTACATCTCCAGTGTATTCAGGGGGTATATACAGAGGACAGTACATCTCCAGTGTGTACAGGGGGTATATACAGAGGACAGTACATCTCCAGTGTGTACAGGGGGTATATACAGAGGACAGTACATCTCCAGTGTATACAGGCTGTATATACAGAGGACAGTACATCTCCAGTGTATACAGGGGGTATATACAGAGGACAGTACATCTCCAGTGTATACAGGGGGTATATACAGAGGACAGTACATCTCCAGTGTATACAGGGGGTATATACAGAGGACAGTACATCTCCAGTGTATACAGGGGGTATATGCAGAGGACAGTACATCTCCAGTGTATACAGTGGGTATATACAGAGGACAGTACATCTCCAGTGTATACAGGCTGTATATACAGAGGACAGTACATCTCCAGTGTATACAGGGGGTATATACAGAGGACAGTACATCTCCAGTGTATACAGGGGGTATATACAGAGGACAGTACATCTCCAGTGTATACAGGCTGTATATACAGAGGACAGTACATCTCCAGTGTATACAGGGGGTATATACAGAGGACAGTACATCTCCAGTGTATACAGGGGGTATATACAGAGGACAGTACATCTCCAGTGTATACAGGGGGTATATACAGAGGACAGTACATCTCCAGTGTATACAGGGGGTATATACAGAGGACAGTACATCTCCAGTGTATACAGGGGGTATATACAGAGGACAGTACATCTCCAGTGTATACAGGCTGTATATACAGAGGACAGTACATCTCCAGTGTATACAGGGGGTATATACAGAGGACAGTACATCTCCAGTGTATACAGGCTGTATATACAGAGGACAGTACATCTCCAGTGTATTCAGGGGGTATATACAGAGGACAGTACATCTCCAGTGTATTCAGGGGGTATATACAGAGGACAGTACATCTCCAGTGTATACAGGGGGTATATACAGAGGACAGTACATCTCCGGTGTATACAGGCTGTATATACAGAGGACAGTACATCTCCAGTGTACACAGGGGGTATATACAGAGGACAGTACATCTCCAGTGTATACAGGCTGTATATACAGAGGACAGTACATCTCCAGTGTGTACAGGCTGTATATACAGAGGACAGTACATCTCCGGTGTATACAGGGGGTATATACAGAGGACAGTACATCTCCAGTGTATACAGGGGGTATATACAGAGGACAGTACATCTCCAGTGTATACAGGGGGTATATACAGAGGACAGTACATCTCCAGTGTATACAGGGGGTATATACAGAGGACAGTACATCTCCAGTGTATTCAGGGGGTATATACAGAGGACAGTACATCTCCAGTGTATTCAGGGGGTATATACAGAGGACAGTACATCTCCAGTGTATTCAGGGGGTATATACAGAGGACAGTACATCTCCAGTGTATACAGGGGGTATATACAGAGGACAGTACATCTCCAGTGTATACAGGCTGTATATACAGAGGACAGTACATCTCCAGTGTATACAGGGGGTATATACAGAGGACAGTACATCTCCAGTGTATACAGGGGGTATATACAGAGGACAGTACATCTCCAGTGTATACAGGCTGTATATACAGAGGACAGTACATCTCCAGTGTATACAGGGGGTATATACAGAGGACAGTACATCTCCGGTGTATACAGGGGGTATATACAGAGGACAGTACATCTCCAGTGTATTCAGGGGGTATATACAGAGGACAGTACATCTCCAGTGTATTCAGGGGGTATATACAGAGGACAGTACATCTCCAGTGTATACAGGGGGTATATATAGAGGACAGTACATCTCCAGTGTGTACAGGGGGTATATACAGAGGACAGTACATCTCCAGTGTGTACAGGGGGTATATACAGAGGACAGTACATCTCCAGTGTATACAGGGGGTATATACAGAGGACAGTACATCTCCAGTGTATACAGGGGGTATATACAGAGGACAGTACATCTCCAGTGTATACAGGGGGTATATACAGAGGACAGTACATCTCCAGTGTATACAGGGGGTATATACAGAGGACAGTACATCTCCAGTGTATACAGGGGGTATATACAGAGGACAGTACATCTCCAGTGTATACAGGGGGTATATACAGAGGACAGTACATCTCCAGTGTATACAGGGGGTTATATACAGAGGACAGTACATCTCCAGTGTATACAGGGGGTATATACAGAGGACAGTACATCTCCAGTGTATACAGGCTGTATATACAGAGGACAGTACATCTCCAGTGTATACAGGCTGTATATACAGAGGACAGTACATCTCCAGTGTATACAGGGGGTATATACAGAGGACAGTACATCTCCGGTGTATACAGGGGGTATATACAGAGGACAGTACATCTCCAGTGTATACAGGGGGTATATACAGAGGACAGTACATCTCCAGTGTATACAGGCTGTATATACAGAGGACAGTACATCTCCAGTGTGTACAGGGGGTATATACAGAGGACAGTACATCTCCAGTGTGTACAGGCTGTATATACAGAGGACAGTACATCTCCAGTGTATACAGGGGGTATATACAGAGGACAGTACATCTCCAGTGTATACAGGGGGTATATACAGAGGACAGTACATCTCCAGTGTATACAGGGGGTATATACACAGGACAGTACATCTCCAGTGTATACAGGCTGTATATACAGAGGACAGTACATCTCCAGTGTATACAGGGGGTATATACACAGGACAGTACATCTCCAGTGTATACAGGCTGTATATACAGAGGACAGTACATCTCCAGTGTATACAGGGGGTATATACAGAGGACAGTACATCTCCGGTGTATACAGGGGGTATATACAGAGGACAGTACATCTCCAGTGTATACAGGGGGTATATACAGAGGACAGTACATCTCCAGTGTATACAGGGGGTATATACAGAGGACAGTACATCTCCAGTGTATTCAGGGGGTATATACAGAGGACAGTACATCTCCAGTGTATACAGGGGGTATATACAGAGGACAGTACATCTCCAGTGTATACAGGGGGTATATACAGAGGACAGTACATCTCCAGTGTATACAGGGGGTATATACAGAGGACAGTACATCTCCGGTGTATACAGGGGGTATATACAGAGGACAGTACATCTCCAGTGTATACAGGGGGTATATACAGAGGACAGTACATCTCCAGTGTATACAGGGGGTATATACAGAGGACAGTACATCTCCAGTGTATACAGGGGGTATATACAGAGGACAGTACATCTCCAGTGTATACAGGGGGTATATACAGAGGACAGTACATCTCCAGTGTGTACAGGGGGTATATACAGAGGACAGTACATCTCCAGTGTGTACAGGGGGTATATACAGAGGACAGTACATCTCCAGTGTATACAGGGGGTATATACAGAGGACAGTACATCTCCAGTGTATACAGGGGGTATATACAGAGGACAGTACATCTCCAGTGTATACAGGGGGTATATGCAGAGGACAGTACATCTCCAGTGTATACAGTGGGTATATACAGAGGACAGTACATCTCCAGTGTATACAGGCTGTATATACAGAGGACAGTACATCTCCAGTGTATACAGGGGGTATATACAGAGGACAGTACATCTCCAGTGTATACAGGGGGTATATACAGAGGACAGTACATCTCCAGTGTATACAGGCTGTATATACAGAGGACAGTACATCTCCAGTGTATACAGGGGGTATATACAGAGGACAGTACATCTCCAGTGTGTACAGGCTGTATATACAGAGGACAGTACATCTCCAGTGTATACAGGGGGTATATACAGAGGACAGTACATCTCCAGTGTATACAGGGGGTATATACAGAGGACAGTACATCTCCAGTGTATACAGGGGGTATATACAGAGGACAGTACATCTCCGGTGTATACAGGGGGTATATACAGAGGACAGTACATCTCCGGTGTATACAGGGGGTATATACAGAGGACAGTACATCTCCAGTGTATTCAGGGGGTATATACAGAGGACAGTACATCTCCAGTGTGTACAGGGGGTATATACAGAGGACAGTACATCTCCAGTGTGTACAGGGGGTATATACAGAGGACAGTACATCTCCAGTGTATACAGGCTGTATATACAGAGGACAGTACATCTCCAGTGTATACAGGGGGTATATACAGAGGACAGTACATCTCCAGTGTATACAGGCTGTATATACAGAGGACAGTACATCTCCAGTGTATACAGGGGGTATATACAGAGGACAGTACATCTCCAGTGTATACAGGGGGTATATACAGAGGACAGTACATCTCCAGTGTATTCAGGGGGTATATACAGAGGACAGTACATCTCCAGTGTATACAGGCTGTATATACAGAGGACAGTACATCTCCAGTGTATTCAGGGGGTATATACAGAGGACAGTACATCTCCAGTGTGTACAGGGGGTATATACAGAGGACAGTACATCTCCAGTGTATACAGGGGGTATATACAGAGGACAGTACATCTCCAGTGTATACAGGGGGTATATACAGAGGACAGTACATCTCCAGTGTATACAGGCTGTATATACAGAGGACAGTACATCTCCAGTGTATTCAGGGGGTATATACAGAGGACAGTACATCTCCAGTGTATTCAGGGGGTATATACAGAGGACAGTACATCTCCAGTGTATACAGGGGGTATATACAGAGGACAGTACATCTCCGGTGTATACAGGCTGTATATACAGAGGACAGTACATCTCCAGTGTATACAGGGGGTATATACAGAGGACAGTACATCTCCAGTGTATACAGGGGGTATATACAGAGGACAGTACATCTCCAGTGTATTCAGGGGGTATATACAGAGGACAGTACATCTCCAGTGTATACAGGCTGTATATACAGAGGACAGTACATCTCCAGTGTATTCAGGGGGTATATACAGAGGACAGTACATCTCCAGTGTGTACAGGCTGTATATACAGAGGACAGTACATCTCCAGTGTATACAGGGGGTATATACAGAGGACAGTACATCTCCAGTGTATTCAGGGGGTATATACAGAGGACAGTACATCTCCAGTGTATACAGGGGGTATATACAGAGGACAGTACATCTCCAGTGTATACAGGGGGTATATACAGAGGACAGTACATCTCCAGTGTATTCAGGGGGTATATACAGAGGACAGTACATCTCCAGTGTATTCAGGGGGTATATACAGAGGACAGTACATCTCCAGTGTATACAGGGGGTATATACAGAGGACAGTACATCTCCAGTGTATTCAGGGGGTATATACAGAGGACAGTACATCTCCAGTGTATTCAGGGGGTATATACAGAGGACAGTACATCTCCAGTGTATACAGGGGGTATATACAGAGGACAGTACATCTCCAGTGTATACAGGGGGTATATACAGAGGACAGTACATCTCCAGTGTATACAGGCTGTATATACAGAGGACAGTACATCTCCAGTGTATACAGGGGGTATATACAGAGGACAGTACATCTCCAGTGTATACAGGGGGTATATACAGAGGACAGTACATCTCCAGTGTATACAGGCTGTATATACAGAGGACAGTACATCTCCAGTGTATACAGGGGGTATATACAGAGGACAGTACATCTCCGGTGTATACAGGGGGTATATACAGAGGACAGTACATCTCCAGTGTATTCAGGGGGTATATACAGAGGACAGTACATCTCCAATGTATACAGGGGGTATACAGTGTATTCAGGGGGTATATACAGAGGACAGTACATCTCCAGTGTATACAGGGGGTATATATAGAGGACAGTACATCTCCAGTGTGTACAGGGGGTATATACAGAGGACAGTACATCTCCAGTGTGTACAGGGGGTATATACAGAGGACAGTACATCTCCAGTGTATACAGGGGGTATATACAGAGGACAGTACATCTCCAGTGTATACAGGGGGTATATACAGAGGACAGTACATCTCCAGTGTATACAGGGGGTATATACAGAGGACAGTACATCTCCAGTGTATACAGGGGGTATATACAGAGGACAGTACATCTCCAGTGTATACAGGGGGTATATACAGAGGACAGTACATCTCCAGTGTATACAGGGGGTATATACAGAGGACAGTACATCTCCAGTGTATACAGGGGGTATATACAGAGGACAGTACATCTCCAGTGTATACAGGGGGTATATACAGAGGACAGTACATCTCCAGTGTATACAGGCTGTATATACAGAGGACAGTACATCTCCAGTGTATACAGGCTGTATATACAGAGGACAGTACATCTCCAGTGTATACAGGGGGGTATATACAGAGGACAGTACATCTCCGGTGTATACAGGGGGTATATACAGAGGACAGTACATCTCCAGTGTATACAGGGGGTATATACAGAGGACAGTACATCTCCAGTGTGTACAGGCTGTATATACAGAGGACAGTACATCTCCAGTGTATACAGGGGGTATATACAGAGGACAGTACATCTCCAGTGTATACAGGCTGTATATACAGAGGACAGTACATCTCCAGTGTATACAGGGGGTATATACACAGGACAGTACATCTCCAGTGTATACAGGCTGTATATACAGAGGACAGTACATCTCCAGTGTATACAGGGGGTATATACAGAGGACAGTACATCTCCGGTGTATACAGGGGGTATATACAGAGGACAGTACATCTCCAGTGTATACAGGGGGTATATACAGAGGACAGTACATCTCCAGTGTATACAGGGGGTATATACAGAGGACAGTACATCTCCAGTGTATTCAGGGGGTATATACAGAGGACAGTACATCTCCAGTGTATACAGGGGGTATATACAGAGGACAGTACATCTCCAGTGTATACAGGGGGTATATACAGAGGACAGTACATCTCCAGTGTATACAGGGGGTATATACAGAGGACAGTACATCTCCGGTGTATACAGGGGGTATATACAGAGGACAGTACATCTCCAGTGTATACAGGGGGTATATACAGAGGACAGTACATCTCCGGTGTATACAGGGGGTATATACAGAGGACAGTACATCTCCAGTGTATACAGGGGGTATATACAGAGGACAGTACATCTCCAGTGTATACAGGGGGTATATACAGAGGACAGTACATCTCCAGTGTATACAGGGGGTATATACAGAGGGACAGTACATCTCCAGTGTATACAGGGGGTATATACAGAGGACAGTACATCTCCAGTGTGTACAGGGGGTATATACAGAGGACAGTACATCTCCAGTGTATACAGGGGGTATATACAGAGGACAGTACATCTCCAGTGTATTCAGGGGGTATATGCAGAGGACAGTACATCTCCAGTGTATACAGTGGGTATATACAGAGGACAGTACATCTCCAGTGTATACAGGCTGTATATACAGAGGACAGTACATCTCCAGTGTATACAGGGGGTATATACAGAGGACAGTACATCTCCAGTGTATACAGGGGGTATATACAGAGGACAGTACATCTCCAGTGTATACAGGGGGTATATACAGAGGACAGTACATCTCCAGTGTATACAGGGGGTATATACAGAGGACAGTACATCTCCAGTGTATACAGGATGTATATACAGAGGACAGTACATCTCCAGTGTATACAGGGGGTATATACAGAGGACAGTACATCTCCAGTGTATACAGGGGGTATATACAGAGGACAGTACATCTCCAGTGTATACAGGGGGTATATATAGAGGACAGTACATCTCCAGTGTATACAGGGAGTATATACAGAGGACAGTACATCTCCAGTGTATACAGGGGGTATATACAGAGGACAGTACATCTCCAGTGTATACAGGCTGTATATACAGAGGACAGTACATCTCCAGTGTATACAGGGGGTATATACAGAGGACAGTACATCTCCAGTGTATACAGGGGGTATATACAGAGGACAGTACATCTCCAGTGTATACAGGGGGTATATACAGAGGACAGTACATCTCCAGTGTATACAGGGGGTATATACAGAGGACAGTACATCTCCAGTGTATTCAGGGGGTATATACAGAGGACAGTACATCTCCGGTGTATACAGGCTGTATATACAGAGGACAGTACATCTCCAGTGTGTACAGGGGGTATATACAGAGGACAGTACATCTCCGGTGTATACAGGCTGTATATACAGAGGACAGTACATCTCCAGTGTATACAGGGGGTATATACAGAGGACAGTACATCTCCAGTGTATACAGGCTGTATATACAGAGGACAGTACATCTCCAGTGTATACAGGGGGTATATACAGAGGACAGTACATCTCCGGTGTATACAGGGGGTATATACAGAGGACAGTACATCTCCGGTGTATACAGGGGGTATATACAGAGGACAGTACATCTCCAGTGTATTCAGGGGGTATATACAGAGGACAGTACATCTCCAGTGTGTACAGGGGGTATATACAGAGGACAGTACATCTCCAGTGTATACAGGGGGTATATACAGAGGACAGTACATCTCCAGTGTATTCAGGGGGTATATACAGAGGACAGTACATCTCCAGTGTGTACAGGCTGTATATACAGAGGACAGTACATCTCCAGTGTATACAGGCTGTATATACAGAGGACAGTACATCTCCAGTGTGTACAGGGGGTATATACAGAGGACAGTACATCTCCAGTGTATACAGGCTGTATATACAGAGGACAGTACATCTCCAGTGTATACAGGGGGTATATACAGAGGACAGTACATCTCCGGTGTATACAGGCTGTATATACAGAGGACAGTACATCTCCAGTGTATACAGGGGGTATATACAGAGGACAGTACATCTCCAGTGTATACAGGCTGTATATACAGAGGACAGTACATCTCCAGTGTATACAGGGGGTATATACAGAGGACAGTACATCTCCAGTGTATACAGGCTGTATATACAGAGGACAGTACATCTCCAGTGTATACAGGGGGTATATACAGAGGACAGTACATCTCCAGTGTGTACAGGCTGTATATACAGAGGACAGTACATCTCCAGTGTATTCAGGGGGTATATACAGAGGACAGTACATCTCCAGTGTATTCAGGGGGTATATACAGAGGACAGTACATCTCCAGTGTATACAGGGGGGTATATACAGAGGACAGTACATCTCCAGTGTATTCAGGGGGTATATACAGAGGACAGTACATCTCCAGTGTATTCAGGGGGTATATACAGAGGACAGTACATCTCCAGTGTATACAGGGGGGTATATACAGAGGACAGTACATCTCCAGTGTATACAGGCTGTATATACAGAGGACAGTACATCTCCAGTGTATACAGGGGGTATATACAGAGGACAGTACATCTCCAGTGTATACAGGGGGTATATACAGAGGACAGTACATCTCCAGTGTATACAGGCTGTATATACAGAGGACAGTACATCTCCAGTGTATACAGGGGGTATATACAGAGGACAGTACATCTCCGGTGTATACAGGGGGTATATACAGAGGACAGTACATCTCCAGTGTATTCAGGGGGTATATACAGAGGACAGTACATCTCCAGTGTATACAGGGGGTATACAGTGTATTCAGGGGGTATATACAGAGGACAGTACATCTCCAGTGTATTCAGGGGGTATATACAGAGGACAGTACATCTCCAGTGTATACAGGGGGTATACAGTGTATACAGGGGGTATATACAGAGGACAGTACATCTCCAGTGTATACAGGGGGTATATATAGAGGACAGTACATCTCCAGTGTGTACAGGGGGTATATACAGAGGACAGTACATCTCCAGTGTGTACAGGGGGTATATACAGAGGACAGTACATCTCCAGTGTATACAGGGGGTATATACAGAGGACAGTACATCTCCAGTGTATACAGGGGGTATATACAGAGGACAGTACATCTCCAGTGTATACAGGGGGTATATGCAGAGGACAGTACATCTCCAGTGTATACAGGGGGTATATACAGAGGACAGTACATCTCCAGTGTATACAGGGGGTATATACAGAGGACAGTACATCTCCAGTGTATACAGGGGGTATATACAGAGGACAGTACATCTCCAGTGTATACAGGGGGTATATACAGA
Organism: Leptodactylus fuscus; assembly: GCF_031893055.1. Lineage (NCBI taxonomy): Eukaryota > Metazoa > Chordata > Amphibia > Anura > Leptodactylidae > Leptodactylus > Leptodactylus fuscus. The sequence continues at coordinate 60,363 of NW_027440294.1, forward strand.
GGACAGTACATCTCCAGTGTATACAGGGGGTATATACAGAGGACAGTACATCTCCAGTGTATTCAGGGGGTATATACAGAGGACAGTACATCTCCAGTGTATACAGGGGGTATATACAGAGGACAGTACATCTCCAGTGTATACAGGGGGTATATACAGAGGACAGTACATCTCCAGTGTATACAGGGGGTATATACAGAGGACAGTACATCTCCAGTGTATACAGGGGGTATATACAGAGGACAGTACATCTCCAGTGTATACAGGGGGTATATACAGAGGACAGTACATCTCCAGTGTATACAGGGGGTATATACAGAGGACAGTACATCTCCAGTGTATACAGGGGGTATATACAGAGGACAGTACATCTCCAGTGTATACAGGCTGTATATACAGAGGACAGTACATCTCCAGTGTATACAGGCTGTATATACAGAGGACAGTACATCTCCAGTGTATACAGGGGGTATATACAGAGGACAGTACATCTCCGGTGTATACAGGGGGTATATACAGAGGACAGTACATCTCCAGTGTATACAGGGGGTATATACAGAGGACAGTACATCTCCAGTGTATACAGGCTGTATATACAGAGGACAGTACATCTCCAGTGTGTACAGGGGGTATATACAGAGGACAGTACATCTCCAGTGTGTACAGGCTGTATATACAGAGGACAGTACATCTCCAGTGTATACAGGGGGTATATACAGAGGACAGTACATCTCCAGTGTATACAGGCTGTATATACAGAGGACAGTACATCTCCAGTGTATACAGGGGGTATATACACAGGACAGTACATCTCCAGTGTATACAGGCTGTATATACAGAGGACAGTACATCTCCAGTGTATACAGGGGGTATATACAGAGGACAGTACATCTCCGGTGTATACAGGGGGTATATACAGAGGACAGTACATCTCCAGTGTATACAGGGGGTATATACAGAGGACAGTACATCTCCAGTGTATACAGGGGGTATATACAGAGGACAGTACATCTCCAGTGTATTCAGGGGGTATATACAGAGGACAGTACATCTCCAGTGTATACAGGGGGTATATACAGAGGACAGTACATCTCCAGTGTATACAGGGGGTATATACAGAGGACAGTACATCTCCAGTGTATACAGGGGGTATATACAGAGGACAGTACATCTCCGGTGTATACAGGGGGTATATACAGAGGACAGTACATCTCCAGTGTATACAGGGGGTATATACAGAGGACAGTACATCTCCAGTGTATACAGGGGGTATATACAGAGGACAGTACATCTCCAGTGTATACAGGGGGTATATGCAGAGGACAGTACATCTCCAGTGTATACAGTGGGTATATACAGAGGACAGTACATCTCCAGTGTATACAGGCTGTATATACAGAGGACAGTACATCTCCAGTGTATACAGGCTGTATATACAGAGGACAGTACATCTCCAGTGTATACAGGGGGTATATACAGAGGACAGTACATCTCCAATGTATACAGGCTGTATATACAGAGGACAGTACATCTCCAGTGTATACAGGGGGTATATACAGAGGACAGTACATCTCCAGTGTATACAGGGGGTATATACAGAGGACAGTACATCTCCAGTGTGTACAGGGGGTATATACAGAGGACAGTACATCTCCAGTGTATACAGGGGGTATATACAGAGGACAGTACATCTCCAGTGTATACAGGGGGTATATACAGAGGACAGTACATCTCCAGTGTATACAGGGGGTATATACAGAGGACAGTACATCTCCAGTGTATACAGGCTGTATATACAGAGGACAGTACATCTCCAGTGTATACAGGCTGTATATACAGAGGACAGTACATCTCCAGTGTATACAGGGGGTATATACAGAGGACAGTACATCTCCAGTGTATACAGGGGGTATATACAGAGGACAGTACATCTCCAGTGTATACAGGGGGTATATACAGAGGACAGTACATCTCCAATGTATACAGGCTGTATATACAGAGGACAGTACATCTCCAGTGTATACAGGGGGTATATACAGAGGACAGTACATCTCCAGTGTATACAGGGGGTATATACAGAGGACAGTACATCTCCAGTGTATACAGGGGGTATATACAGAGGACAGTACATCTCCAGTGTATACAGGGGGTATATACAGAGGACAGTACATCTCCAGTGTATACAGGGGGTATATACAGAGGACAGTACATCTCCGGTGTATACAGGGGGTATATACAGAGGACAGTACATCTCCAGTGTATACAGGCTGTATATACAGAGGACAGTACATCTCCAGTGTATACAGGGGGTATATACAGAGGACAATACATCTCCAGTGTATACAGGCTGTATATACAGAGGACAGTACATCTCCAGTGTATACAGGCTGTATATACAGAGGACAGTACATCTCCGGTGTATACAGGCTGTATATACAGAGGACAGTACATCTCCAGTGTATACAGGGGGTATATACAGAGGACAGTACATCTCCGGTGTATACAGGGGGTATATACAGAGGACAGTACATCTCCAGTGTATACAGGCTGTATATACAGAGGACAGTACATCTCCAGTGTATACAGGCTGTATATACAGAGGACAGTACATCTCCAGTGTATACAGGGGGTATATACAGAGGACAGTACATCTCCAGTGTATACAGGCTGTATATACAGAGGACAGTACATCTCCAGTGTATACAGGGGGTATATACAGAGGACAGTACATCTCCAGTGTATACAGGGGGTATATACAGAGGACAGTACATCTCCGGTGTATACAGGGGGTATATACAGAGGACAGTACATCTCCAGTGTATACAGGGGGTATATACAGAGGACAGTACATCTCCAGTGTATACAGGGGGTATATACAGAGGACAGTACATCTCCAGTGTATACAGGCTGTATATACAGAGGACAGTACATCTCCAGTGTATACAGGCTGTATATACAGAGGACAGTACATCTCCAGTGTATACAGGGGGTATATACAGAGGACAGTACATCTCCAGTGTATACAGGCTGTATATACAGAGGACAGTACATCTCCAGTGTATACAGGCTGTATATACAGAGGACAGTACATCTCCAGTGTATACAGGGGGTATATACAGAGGACAGTACATCTCCAGTGTATTCAGGGGGTATATACAGAGGACAGTACATCTCCAGTGTATACAGGCTGTATATACAGAGGACAGTACATCTCCAGTGTATACAGGGGGTATATACAGAGGACAGTACATCTCCAGTGTATACAGGCTGTATATACAGAGGACAGTACATCTCCGGTGTATACAGGGGGTATATACAGAGGACAGTACATCTCCAGTGTATACAGGGGGTATATACAGAGGACAGTACATCTCCAGTGTATACAGGGGGTATATACAGAGGACAGTACATCTCCAGTGTATACAGGCTGTATATACAGAGGACAGTACATCTCCAGTGTATACAGGGGGTATATACAGAGGACAGTACATCTCCAGTGTATACAGGGGGTATATACAGAGGACAGTACATCTCCAGTGTGTACAGGGGGTATATACAGAGGACAGTACATCTCCAGTGTGTACAGGGGGTATATACAGAGGACAGTACATCTCCAGTGTGTACAGGGGGTATATACAGAGGACAGTACATCTCCAGTGTATACAGGGGGTATATACAGAGGACAGTACATCTCCAGTGTATACAGGGGGTATATACAGAGGACAGTACATCTCCAGTGTATACAGGGGGTATATACAGAGGACAGTACATCTCCAGTGTGTACAGGGGGTATATACAGAGGACAGTACATCTCCAGTGTATACAGGCTGTATATACAGAGGACAGTACATCTCCAGTGTGTACAGGGGGTATATACAGAGGACAGTACATCTCCAGTGTGTACAGGCTGTATATACAGAGGACAGTACATCTCCAGTGTATACAGGCTGTATATACAGAGGACAGTACATCTCCAGTGTATACAGGGGGTATATACAGAGGACAGTACATCTCCAGTGTGTACAGGGGGTATATACAGAGGACAGTACATCTCCAGTGTATACAGGGGGTATATACAGAGGACAGTACATCTCCAGTGTATACAGGGGGTATATACAGAGGACAGTACATCTCCAGTGTATACAGGCTGTATATACAGAGGACAGTACATCTCCAGTGTATACAGGGGGTATATACAGAGGACAGTACATCTCCAGTGTATACAGGGGGTATATACAGAGGACAGTACATCTCCAGTGTATACAGGGGGTATATACAGAGGACAGTACATCTCCAGTGTATACAGGGGGTATATACAGAGGACAGTACATATCCGGTGTATACAGGGGGTATATACAGAGGACAGTACATCTCCAGTGTATACAGGGGGTATATACAGAGGACAGTACATCTCCAGTGTATACAGGGGGTATATACAGAGGACAGTACATCTCCAGTGTATACAGGGGGTATATACAGAGGACAGTACATCTCCAGTGTATACAGGGGGTATATACAGAGGACAGTACATCTCCAGTGTATACAGGGGGTATATACAGAGGACAGTACATCTCCAGTGTATACAGGGGGTATATACAGAGGACAGTACATCTCCAGTGTATACAGGGGGTATATACAGAGGACAGTACATCTCCAGTGTGTATAAGTCTCTGTGCTCACCTTGCAGTTCCTGTCGGGCTCCTCCGCCGGTAACGCACAGGAGCAGCAGTGTGATCAGCGGTAGCGGCTCCATTGTACGGAGATGCCGGGACACAGGACGCAGCGGTATCGGGACAGAGGGTCCGTGTGTGAATACGGCCGCCCCTAGACCCGCCCCGGCACCGCCCCCTCCCCCGCATTCCGCCGGGTAACCCTGTCACTGCCGGGAGAGACCCCGGGACAGAATCACCTCACGTGACCGACATCCCTCCATGCCACCTGCCCCTCCTCAAGTCACTTACCCCTAATCTACCCCACTCTACTCACCTGCCCCTCCTCATATCACCTGCCCCTCCATCACACACAGAAGAGACATCACCGTCACACATCGACAGCCCATCGAACAGACAGTGGAGATGTCACCGGCCACGCAGTTAGTAGAGCTGTCACCCGACATCACAAATAGAGAACACATTACCAAGTACACACACAGAGATGTCACCTATACACTCATATATCACCTGTATCAGCCATACAGAGGAGATGTCACTCACAGTCAGAGGAGATGTCACCCGTCCTACACAGAGATGTCACCTATATACTCATATATCACCTTTAGCAGCCATATAGAGGAGATGTCACTCACAGTCAGAGGAGATGTCACCCGTCACACACAGAGATGTCACCTATATACTCATATATCACCTGTAGCCTGTCACCTGTAGCAGCCATATAGAGGAGATGTCACTCACAGTCAGAGGAGATGTCACCCGTCCTACACAGAGATGTCACCTATATACTCATATATCACCTTTAGCAGCCATATAGAGGAGATGTCACTCACAGTCAGAGGAGATGTCACCCATCACACACAGAGATGTCACCTATACACTCATATATCACCTGTAGAAGCCATATAGAGGAGATGTCACTCACAGTCAGAGGAGATGTCACCCATCACACACAGAGATGTCACCTATACACTCATATATCACCTGTAGAAGCCATATAGAGGAGATGTCACTCACAGTCAGAGGAGATGTCACCCATCACACACAGAGATGTCACCTATACACTTATATATCACCTGTAGAAGCCATATAGAGGAGATGTCACTCACAGTCAGAGGAGATGTCACCCGTCACACACAGAGATGTCACCTATATACTCATATATCACCTGTAGAAGCCATATAGAGGAGATGTCACTCACAATCAGAGAAGATGTCACCCGTCCTACACATAGATGTCACCTATATACGCATACATCACCTGTAGCCTGTCACCTGTAGCAGCCATATAGAGGAGGTGTCACTCACAGTCAGAGGAGATGTCACCCGTCACACACAGAGATGTCACCTATACACTCATATATCACCTGTACCAGCCATACAGAGAAGATGTCACTCACAATCAGAGGAGATGTCACCCGTCCTACACAGAGATGTCACCTATACACTCATATATCACCTGTAGCAGCCATATAGAGGAGGTGTCACTCACAGTCAGAGGAGATGTCACCCGTCACACACAGAGATGTCACCTATACCCTCATATATCACCTGTAGCCTGTCACCTGTATCAGCCATATAGAGCAGATGTCACTCACAGTCAGAGGAGATGTCACTCACAGTCAGAGGAGATGTCACCTGTCACACAGAGAGATATAACCTATACACTCATATATCACCTGTAGCAGCCATATAGAGGAGATGTCACTCACAATCAGAGAAGATGTCACCCGTCCTACACAGAGATGTCACCTATACACTCATACATCACCTGTAGCCTGTCACCTGTAGCAGCCATATAGAGGAGGTGTCACTCACAGTCAGAGGTGATGTCATCCGTCACACACAGAGATGTCACCTATACACTCATATATCACCTGTAGCCTGTCACCTATATCAGCCATACAGAGGAGATGTCACTCACAGTCAGAGATGTCACCCGACACAAACAGAGATGTCACCCTTACACTCATATATCACCTGTAGCCTGTCACCTGTATCAGCTATATAGCGGAGATGTCACTAACAGTCAGAGGAGATGTCACCCATCACACACAGAGATGTCACCCTTACACTCATATATCACCTGTGCCTGTCACCTGTATCAGCTATATAGCGGAGATGTCACTAACAGTCAGAGGAGATGTCACCCATCACACACAGAGATGTCACCTATACACTTATATATCACCTGTAGAAGCCATACAGAGGAGATGTCACTCACAGTCAGAGGAGATGTCACCCGTCACACACAGAGATGTCACCTATACACTCATATATCACCTGTATCAGCCATACAGAGGAGATGTCACTCACAGTCAGAGGAGATGTCACCCGTCCTACACAGAGATGTCACCTATATACTCATATATCACCTGTAGCCTGTCACCTTTAGCAGCCATGTAGAGGAGATGTCACTGACAGTCAGAGGAGATGTCACCCGTCACACACAGAGATGTCACCTATATACTCATATATCACCTGTAGCCTGTCACCTGTAGCAGCCATATAGAGGAGATGTCACTCACAGTCAGAGGAGATGTCACCCATCACACACAGAGATGTCACCTATACACTCATATATCACCTGTAGCCTGTCACCTGTAGCAGCCATATAGAGGAGATGTCACTCACAGTCAGAGGAGATGTCACCCGTCACACACAGAGATGTCACCCTTACACTCATATATCACCTGTAGAAGCCATATAGAGGAGATGTCACTCACAGTCAGAGGAGATGTCACCCATCACACACAGAGATGTCACCTATACACTTATATATCACCTGTAGAAGCCATATAGAGGAGATGTCACTCACAGTCAGAGGAGATGTCACCCGTCACACACAGAAATGTCACCTATATACTCATATATCACCTGTAGAAGCCATATAGAGGAGATGTCACTCACAATCAGAGAAGATGTCACCCGTCCTACACAGAGATGTCACCTATATACGCATACATCACCTGTAGCCTGTCACCTGTAGCAGCCATATAGAGGAGGTGTCACTCACAGTCAGAGGAGATGTCACCCGTCACACACAGAGATGTCACCTATACACTCATATATCACCTGTACCAGCCATACAGAGAAGATATCACTCACAATCAGAGGAGATGTCACCCGTCCTACACAGAGATGTCACCTATACACTCATATATCACCTGTAGCAGCCATATAGAGGAGGTGTCACTCACAGTCAGAGGAGATGTCATCCGTCACACACAGAGATGTCACCTATACACTCATATATCACCTGTAGCCTGTCACCTGTAGCAGCCATATAGAGGAGGTGTCACTCACAGTCAGAGGAGATGTCACCCGTCACACACAGAGATGTCACCTATACACTCATATATCACCTGTAGCCTGTCACCTGTATCAGCCATATAGAGCAGATGTCACAGTCAGAGGAGATGTCACTCACAGTCAGAGGAGATGTCACCTGTCACACAGAGAGATATAACCTATACACTCATATATCACCTGTAGCAGCCATATAGAGGAGATGTCACTCACAATCAGAGAAGATGTCACCCGTCCTACACAGAGATGTCACCTATACACTCATACATCACCTGTAGCCTGTCACCTGTAGCAGCCATATAGAGGAGGTGTCACTCACAGTCAGAGGTGATGTCATCCGTCACACACAGAGATGTCACCTATACACTCATATATCACCTGTAGCCTGTCACCTATATCAGCCATACAGAGGAGATGTCACTCACAGTCAGAGATGTCACCCGACACACACAGAGATGTCACCCTTACACTCATATATCACCTGTAGCCTGTCACCTGTATCAGCTATATAGCGGAGATGTCACTAACAGTCAGAGGAGATGTCACCCATCACACACAGAGATGTCACCCTTACACTCATATATCACCTGTAGCCTGTCACCTGTATCAGCTATATAGCGGAGATGTCACTAACAGTCAGAGGAGATGTCACCCATCACACACAGAGATGTCACCTATACACTTATATATCACCTGTAGAAGCCATACAGAGGAGATGTCACTCACAGTCAGAGGAGATGTCACCCATCACACACAGAGATGTCACCTATACACTCATATATCACCTGTAGCCTGTCACCTGTATCAGCCATACAGAGGAGATGTCACTCACAGTCAGAGGAGATGTCACCCATCACACACAGAGATGTCACCTATACACTTATATATCACCTGTAGAAGCCATACAGAGGAGATGTCACTCACAGTCAGAGGAGATGTCACCCATCACACACAGAGATGTCACCTATACACTCATATATCACCTTTAGCCTGTCACCTGTATCAGCCATACAGAGGAGATGTCACTCACAGTCAGAGGAGATGTCACCCATCACACACAGAGATGTCACCTATAAACTCATATATCACCTGTAGCAGCCATTCAGAGAAGATGTTACTCACAGTCAGAGGAGATGTCACCCATCACACACAGAGAAGTCACCCTTACACTCATATATCACCTGTAGCCTGTCACCTGTAGCAGCCATATAGAGGAGATGTCACTCACAATCAGAGAAGATGTCACCCATCACACACAGAGATGTCACCTATACACTTATATATCACTTGTAGCCTGTCACCTGTATCAGCCATACAGAGGAGATGTCACTCACAGTCAGAAATGTCACCCGACACACACAGAGATGTCACCCTTACACTCATATATCACCTGTAGCCTGTCACCTGTATCAGCTATATAGCGGAGATGTCACTAACAGTCAGAGGAGATGTCACCCATCACACACAGAGATGTCACCTATACACTTATATATCACCTGTAGCCTGTCACCTGTAGAAGCCATATAGAGGAGATGTCACTCACAGTCAGAGGAGATGTCACCCGTCACACACAGAGATGTCACCTATACACTCATATATCACCTGTAGCCTGTCACCTGTAGCAGCCATATAGAGGAGATGTCACTCACAGTCAGAGATGTCACCCGTCACACACAGAGATGTCACCTACACACTCATATATCACCTGCAGCCTGTCACCTGTAGAAGCCATATAGAGGAGATGTCACTCACAGTCAGAGATGTCACCCATCACACACAGAGATGTCACCTATACACTCATATATCACCTGTAGCCTGTCACCTGTATCAGCCATACAGAGGAGATGTTACTCACAGTCAGAGGAGATGTCACCCGTCACACAGAGAGATATCACCTATACACTCATATATCACCTGTAGCAGCCATACAGAGGAGATGTCACTCACAATCAGAGAAGATGTCACCCGTCACACACAGATATGTCACCTATACACTCATATATCACCTGTAGCCTGTCACCTGTATCAGCCATACAGAGGAGATGTCACTCACAGTCAGAAATGTCACCCGACACACACAGAGATGTCACCCATACACTCATATATCACCTGTAGCCTGTCACCTGTATCAGCCATACAGAGGAGATGTCACTCACAGTCAGAGATGTCACCCGACACACACAGAGATGTCACCCATACACTCATATATCACCTGTAGCCTGTCACCTGTATCAACTATATAGCGGAGATGTCACTAACAGTCAGAGGAGATGTCACCCATCACGCACAGAGATGTCACCTATACACTTATATATCACCTGTAGCCTGTCACCTGTAGCAGCCATACAGAGGAGATGTCACTCACAGTCAGAGGAGATGTCACCCATCACAAACAGAGATGTCACCTATACACTCATATATCACCTGTAGCCTGTCACCTGTAGAAGCCATATAGAGGAGATGTCACTCACAGTCAGAGGAGATGTCACCTGTCACACACAGAGATGTCACCTATACACTCATATATCACCTGTAGCCTGTCACCTGTAGCAGCCATATAGAGGAGATGTCACTCACAGTCAGAGGAGATGTTACCCGTCAAACACAGAGATGTCACCTATATTCTCATATATCACCTGTAGAAGCCATATAGAGGAGATGTCACTCACAATCAGAGAAGATGTCACCCGTCCTACACAGAGATGTCACCTATACACTCATACATCACCTGTAGCCTGTCACCTGTACCAGCCATATAGAGGAGGTGTCACTCACAGTCAGAGGAGATGTCACCCGTCACACACAGAGATGTCACCTATACACTCATATATCACCTGTAGCCTGTCACCTGTAGCAGCCATATAGAGGAGGTGTCACTCACAGTCAGAGGAGATGTCACCCTTCACACACAGAGATGTCACCCTTACACTCATATATCACCTGTATCAGCCATACAGAGAAGATGTCACTCACAGTCAGAGGAGATGTCACCCGTCACATACAGAAATGTCCCCTATACACTCATAAATCACCTGTAGCCTGTCAACTGTAGCAGCCATATAGAGGAGGTGTCACTCACAGTCAGAGGAGATGTCATCCGTCACACACAGAGATGTCACCTATACACTCATATATCACCTGTAGCCTGTCACCTGTAGCAGCCATATAGAGGAGGTGTCACTCACAGTCAGAGGAGATGTCACCCGTCACACACAGAGATGTCACCTATACACTCATATATCACCTGTAGCCTGTCACCTGTATCAGCCATATAGAGCAGATGTCACTCACAGTCAGAGGAGATGTCACTCACAGTCAGAGGAGATGTCACCTGTCACACAGAGAGATATAACCTATACACTCATATATCACCTGTAGCAGCCATATAGAGGAGATGTCACTCACAATCAGAGAAGATGTCACCAGTCCTACACAGAGATGTCACCTATACACTCATACATCACCTGTAGCCTGTCACCTGTACCAGCCATATAGAGGAGGTGTCACTCACAGTCAGAGGAGATGTCACCCGTCACACACAGAGATGTCACCTATACACTCATATATCACCTGTAGCCTGTCACCTGTAGCAGCCATATAGAGGAGGTGTCACTCACAGTCAGAGATGTCACCCTTCACACACAGAGATGTCACCCTTACACTCATATATCACCTGTACCAGCCATACAGAGAAGATGTCACTCACAGTCAGAGGAGATGTCACCCGTCACACACAGAGATGTCACCTATACACTCATAAATCACCTGTAGCCTGTCAACTGTAGCAGCCATATAGAGGAGGTGTCACTCACAGTCAGAGGAGATGTCATCCGTCACACACAGAGATGTCACCTATACACTCATATATCACCTGTAGCCTGTCACCTGTAGCAGCCATATAGAGGAGGTGTCACTCACAGTCAGAGGAGATGTCACCCGTCACACACAGAGATGTCACCTAAACACTCATATATCACCTGTAGCCTGTCACCTGTATCAGCCATATAGAGCAGATGTCACTCACAGTCAGAGGAGATGTCACCTGTCACACAGAGAGATATAACCTATACACTCATATATCACCTGTAGCAGCCATATAGAGGAGATGTCACTCACAATCAGAGAAGATGTCACCCGTCCTACACAGAGATGTCACCTATACACTCATACATCACCTGTAGCCTGTCACCTGTAGCAGCCATATAGAGGAGGTGTCACTCACAGTCAGAGATGATGTCATCCGTCACACACAGAGATGTCACCTATACACTCATATATCACCTGTAGCCTGTCACCTATATCAGCCATACAGAGGAGATGTCACTCACAGTCAGAGATGTCACCCGACACACACAGAGATGTCACCCTTACACTCATATATCACCTGTAGCCTGTCACCTGTATCAGCTATATAGCGGAGATGTCACTAACAGTCAGAGGAGATGTCACCCATCACACACAGAGATGTCACCCTTACACTCATATATCACCTGTAGCCTGTCACCTGTATCAGCTATATAGCGGAGATGTCACTAACAGTCAGAGGAGATGTCACCCATCACACACAGAGATGTCACCTATACACTTATATATCACCTGTAGAAGCCATACAGAGGAGATGTCACTCACAGTCAGAGGAGATGTCACCCATCACGCACAGAGATGTCACCTATAAACTCATATATCACCTGTAGCAGCCATATAGAGGAGATGTTACTCACAGTCAGAGGAGATGTCACCCATCACACACAGAGATGTCACCTATAAACTCATATATCACATGTAGCAGCCATTCAGAGAAGATGTCACTAACAGTCAGAGGAGATGTCACCCATCACACACAGAGATGTCACCTATACACTTATATATCACCTGTAGCCTGTCACCTGTAGAAGCCATATAGAGGAGATGTCACTCACAGTCAGAGGAGATGTCACCCATCACACACAGAGATGTCACCTATACACTCATATATCACCTGTAGCCTGTCACCTGTAGCAGCCATACAGAGGAGATGTCACTCACAGTAAGAGGAGATGTCACCTGTCACACACAGAGATGTCACCGATACACTTATATATCACCTGTAGCCTGTCACCTGTAGAAGCCATATAGAGGAGATGTCACTCACAGTCAGAGGAGATGTCACCCGTCACACACAGAGATGTCACCTATACACTCATATATCACCTGTAGCCTGTCACCTGTATCAGCCATACAGAGGAGATGTCACTCACACTCAGAGATGTCACCCGACACACACAGAGATGTCACCCTTACACTCATATATCACCTGTAGCCTGTCACCTGTATCAGCTATATAGCGGAGATGTCACTAACAGTCAGAGGAGATGTCACCCATCACACACAGAGATGTCACCTATACACTTATATATCACCTGTAGCCTGTCACCTGTAGAAGCCATATAGAGGAGATGTCACTCACAGTCAGAGGAGATGTCACCCATCACACACAGAGATGTCACCTATACACTCATATATCACCTGTAGCCTGTCACCTGTAGCAGCCATATAGAGGAGGTGTCACTCACAGTCAGAGGAGATGTCACCCGTCACACACAGAGATGTCACCTATACACTCATATATCACCTGTAGCCTGTCACCTGTATCAGCCATATAGAGCAGATGTCACTCACAGTCAGAGGAGATGTCACCCATCACACACAGAGATGTCACCTATACACTCATATATCACCTGTAGCCTGTCACCTGTAGCAGCCATACAGAGGAGATGTCACTCACAGTCAGAGGAGATGTCACCCGTCACACACAGAGATGTCACCTATACACTCATATATCACCTGTAGCCTGTCACCTGTAGCAGCCATACAGAGGAGATGTCACTCACATTCAGAGGAGATGTCACCCGTCACACACAGAGATGTCACCCATACACTCATATATCACCTGTAGAAGCCATACAGAGGAGATGTCACTCACAGTCAGAGGAGATGTCACCCATCACACACAGAGATGTCACCTATACACTCATATATCACCTGTAGAAACCATTCAGAGGAGATGTCACTCACAGTCAGAGGAGATGTCACCCATCACACACAGAGATGTCACCTATACACTCATATATCACCTGTAGAAGCCATATAGAGGAGATGTCACTCACAGTCAGAGGAGATGTCACCCATCACACACAGAGATGTCACCTATATACTCATATATCACCTGTAGCAGCCATACAGAGGAGATGTCACTCACAGTCAGAGGAGATGTCACCCATCACAAACAGCTAAGATATTCTCACATACTTTTCAGTTGACATCAGTGTAGATCAACCTGTATGAACAAGACAATGACATCAGCGGGCTAATCCCAGACAGCCAGGGGGCAGCACATCCACCACACCTGTATGACCCCCACATATAACCCTACAGAGGACCCCATGGGGGATGGGAAACATCTAGTCACATGGATCACTAAGCACATTGATGGACAGGATGATTGTACTTAAATCGGAGTGAAAAGCTACTTGCGTTAAACCATGGATAAATGTTACATTTTTAGTATACAAATTTTGTTTAATTGATAGGAGTAGTATGGTTGTACAGTGATGTGTGTGATAGTTGTAGTGCGGTTGTACAGTGATGTGTGTGATAGTAGTAGTGCGGTTGTACAGTGATGTGTGTGATAGGAGAAGTGCAGTTGTACAGTGATGTGTGTGATAGTAGTAGTGCAGTTGTACAGTGATGTGTGTGATAGTAGTAGTGCGGTTGTACAGTGATGTGTGTGATAGGAGTAGTGCGGTTGTACAGTGATGTGTGTGATAGTTGTAGTGCGGTTGTACAGTGATGTGTGTGATAGGAGTAGTGCGGTTGTATAGTGATGTGTGTGATAGGAGTAGTGCGGTTGTACAGTGATGTGTGTGATAGGAGTAGTGAGGTTGTACAGTGATGTGTGTGATAGTAGTAGTGTGGTTGTACAGTGATGTGTGTGAAAGGAGTAGTGTGGTTGTACAGTGATGTGTGTGATAGGAGTAGTGCGGTTGTACAGTGATGTGTGTGATAGTAGTAGTGCGGGTGTACAGTGATGTGTGTGATAGTAGTAGTGCGGATATACAGTAATGTGTGTGACAGTAGTAGTGAGGTTGTAAAGTGATGTGTGTGATAGTAGTAGTGTGGTTGTACAGTGATGTGTGTGATAGTAGTAGTGCGGTTGTACAGTGATGTGTGTGATAGGAGTAGTGCGGTTGTACAGTGATGTGTGTGATAGTAGTAGTGCGGTTGTACAGTGATGTGTGTGATAGTAGTAGTGCGGTTGTATAGTGATGTGTGTGATAGTAGTAGTGCGGTTGTACAGTGATGTGTGTGATTGTAGTAGTGCGGTTGTACAGTGATGTGTGTGATAGTAATAGTGCGGTTGTACAGTGACGTGTGTGATAGTAGTAGTATGGTTGTACAGTGATGTGTGTGATAGTAGTAGTGAGGTTGTACAGTGATGTGTGTGATAGTAGTAGTGTGGTTGTACAGTGATGTGTGTGATAGTATTAGTGCGGTTGTACAGTAATGTGTGTGATTGTAGTAGTGCGGTTGTACAGTGTAGTAGTGCGGGTGTACAGTGATGTGTGTGATAGGAGTAGTGCGGTTGTACAGTGATGTGTGTGATAGTAGTAGTGCGGTTGTACAGTGATGTGTGTGATAGTAGTAGTGCGGTTGTATAGTGATGTGTGTGATAGTAGTAGTGTGGTTGTATAGTAATGTGAGTGATAGTAGTAGTGCGGTTGTACAATGATGTGTGTGATAGTAGTAGTGCAGGTGTACAGTGATGTGTGTGATAGTAGTAGTATGGTTGTACAGTGATGTGTGTGATAGTAGTAGTGTGGTTGTACAGTGATGTGTGTGATAGTAGTAGTGCGGATGTAAAGTAATAAGTGTGACAGTAGTAGTGTGGTTGTAAAGTGATGTGTGTGATAGTAATAGTGCAGTTGTACAGTGATGTGTGTGATTGTAGTAGTGCGGTTGTACAGTGATGTGTGTGATAGTAATAGTGCAGTTGTACAGTGATGTGTGTGACTGTAGTAGTGCGGTTGTACAGTGATGTGTGTGATAGTTGTAGTGCGGTTGTACAGTGATGTGTGTGATAGTAGTAGTGCGGTTGTACAGTGATGTGTGTGATAGGAGTAGTGCAGTTGTACAGTGATGTGTGTGATAGTAGTAGTGCGGTTGTACAGTGATGTGTGTGATAGTAGTAGTGCGGTTGTACAGTGATGTGTGTGATAGTAATAGTGCAGTTGTACAGTGATGTGTGTGATTGTAGTAGTGCGGTTGTACAGTGATGTGTGTGATAGGAGTAGTGAGGTTGTACAGTGATGTGTGTGATAGTAATAGTGCAGATGTACAGTAATGTGTGTGATAGTAGTAGTGTGGTTGTACAGTGATGTGTGTGATAGTAGTAGTGCGGTTGTACAGTGATGTGTGTGATAGGAGTAGTGCGGTTGTACAGTGATGTGTGTGATAGTAGTAGTGCAGTTGTACAGTGATGTGTGTGATTGTAGTAGTGCGGTTGTACAGTGATGTGTGTGATAGTAATAGTGCAGTTGTACAGTGATGTGTGTGACTGTAGTAGTGCGGTTGTACAGTGATGTGTGTGATAGTTGTAGTGCGGTTGTACAGTGATGTGTGTGATAGTAGTAGTGCGGTTGTACAGTGATGTGTGTGATAGGAGTAGTGCAGTTGTACAGTGATGTGTGTGATAGTAGTAGTGCGGTTGTACAGTGATGTGTGTGATAGTAGTAGTGCGGTTGTACAGTGATGTGTGTGATAGTAATAGTGCAGTTGTACAGTGATGTGTGTGATTGTAGTAGTGCGGTTGTACAGTGATGTGTGTGATAGGAGTAGTGAGGTTGTACAGTGATGTGTGTGATAGTAATAGTGCAGATGTACAGTAATGTGTGTGATAGTAGTAGTGTGGTTGTACAGTGATGTGTGTGATAGTAGTAGTGCGGTTGTACAGTGATGTGTGTGATAGTAGTAGTGCGGTTGTACAGTGATGTGTGTGATAGGAGTAGTGCGGTTGTACAGTGATGTGTGTGATAGTAGTAGTGCGGTTGTACAGTGATGTGTGTGATAGGAGTAGTGCAGTTGTACAGTGATGTGTGTGATAGTAGTAGTGCGGTTGTACAGTGATGTGTGTGATAGTAGTAGTGCGGTTGTACAGTGATGTGTGTGATAGTAATAGTGCAGTTGTACAGTGATGTGTGTGATTGTAGTAGTGCGGTTGTACAGTGATATGTGTGATAGGAGTAGTGCAGTTGTACAGTGATGTGTGTGATAGTAGTAGTGTGGTTGTACAGTGATGTGCGTGATTGTAGTAATGTGGTTGTACAGTGATGTGTGTGATAGTAGTAGTGCGGTTGTACAGTGATGTGTGTGATTGTAGTAGTGCGGGTGTACACTGATGTGTGTGATTGTAGTAGTGCGGTTCTACAGTGATGTGTGTGATAGTAGTAGTGCGGTTGTACAGTGATGTGTGTGATAGAAGTAGTGCGGTTGTACAGTGATGTGTGTGATTGTAGTAATGTGGTTGTACAGTGATGTGTGTGATAGTAGTAGTGCGGTTGTACAGTGATGTGCGTGATTGTAGTAATGTGGTTGTACAGTGATGTGTGTGATAGTAGTAGTGCGGTTGTACAGTGATGTGTGTGATTGTAGTAGTGCGGGTGTACACTGATGTGTGTGATAGTAGTAGTGCGGTTGTACAGTGATGTGTGTGATAGTAGTAGTGCGGTTGTACAGTGATGTGTGTGATTGTAGTAATGTGGTTGTACAGTGATGTGTGTGATAGTAGTAGTGCGGTTGTACAGTGATGTGTGTGATAGGAGTAGTGAGGTTGTACAGTGATGTGTGTGATAGTAGTAGTGTGGTTGTATAGTGATGTGTGTGATAGTAGTAGTGCGGTTGTACACTGATGTATGTGATTGTAGTATTGTGGTTGTACACTGATGTGTGTGATTGTAGTAGTGTGGTTGTACAGTGATGTGTGTGAAAGTAGTAGTGCGGTTGTACAATGATGTGTGTGATAGTAGTAGTGCGGTTGTATAGTGATGTGTGTGATAGTAGTAGTGCAGTTGTATAGTGATGTGTGTGATAGTACTAGTGCGGTTGTACACTGATGTGTGTGATGGTAGTAGTGCAGATGTACAGTGATGTGTGTGATAGTAGTAGTGTGGTTGTACAGTGATGTGTGTGATAGTAGTAGTGTGGTTGTACAATGATGTGTGTGATAGTAGTAGTGTGGTTGTCCAGTGATGTGTGTGATAGTAGTAGTATGGTTGTACAGTGATGTGTGTGATAGGAGTAGTGCAGTTGTACAGTGATGTGTGTGATAGTAGTAGTGCGGTTGTACAATGATGTGTGTGATAGTAGTAGTGTGGATGTACAGTGATGTGTGTGATTGTAGTAGTATGGTTGTACAGTGATGTGTGTGATAGTAGTAGTGCGGTTGTACAATGATGTGTGTGATAGTAGTAGTGTGGTTGTACAGTGATGTGTGTGATTGTAGTAGTATGGTTGTACAGTGATGTGTGTGATAGTAGTAGTGCGGTTGTACAGTGATGTGTGTGATTGTAGTAGTGTGGTTGTATAGTGATGTGTGTGATAGTAGTAGTGCGGTTGTACAGTGATGTGTGTGATAGTAATAATGCAGTTGTACAGTGATGTGTGTGATTGTAGTAGTGCGGTTGTACAGTGATGTGTGTGATAGGAGTAGTGAGGTTGTACAGTGATGTGTGTGATAGTAATAGTGCAGATGTACACTGATGTATGTGATTGTAGTAGTGCGGGTGTACACTGATGTGTGTGATTGTAGTAGTGCGGTTCTACAGTGATGTGTGTGATAGTAGTAGTGCGGTTGTACAGTGATGTGTGTGATAGAAGTAGTGCGGTTGTACAGTGATGTGTGTGATTGTAGTAATGTGGTTGTACAGTGATGTGTGTGATAGTAGTAGTGCGGTTGTACAGTGATGTGCGTGATTGTAGTAATGTGGTTGTACAGTGATGTGTGTGATAGTAGTAGTGCGGTTGTACAGTGATGTGTGTGTTTGTAGTAGTGCGGGTGTACACTGATGTGTGTGATAGTAGTAGTGCGGTTGTACAGTGATGTGTGTGATAGTAGTAGTGCGGTTGTACAGTGATGTGTGTGATTGTAGTAATGTGGTTGTACAGTGATGTGTGTGATAGTAGTAGTGCGGTTGTACAGTGATGTGTGTGATAGGAGTAGTGAGGTTGTACAGTGATGTGTGTGATAGTAGTAGTGTGGTTGTATAGTGATGTGTGTGATAGTAGTAGTGCGGTTGTACACTGATGTATGTGATTGTAGTATTGTGGTTGTACACTGATGTGTGTGATTGTAGTAGTGTGGTTGTACAGTGATGTGTGTGATAGTAGTAGTGCGGTTGTACAATGATGTGTGTGATAGTAGTAGTGCGGTTGTATAGTGATGTGTGTGATAGTAGTAGTGCAGTTGTATAGTGATGTGTGTGATAGTACTAGTGCGGTTGTACACTGATGTGTGTGATGGTAGTAGTGCAGATGTACAGTGATGTGTGTGATAGTAGTAGTGTGGTTGTACAGTGATGTGTGTGATAGTAGTAGTGTGGTTGTACAATGATGTGTGTGATAGTAGTAGTGTGGTTGTCCAGTGATGTGTGTGATAGTAGTAGTATGGTTGTACAGTGATGTGTGTGATAGGAGTAGTGCAGTTGTACAGTGATGTGTGTGATAGTAGTAGTGCGGTTGTACAATGATGTGTGTGATAGTAGTAGTGTGGTTGTACAGTGATGTGTGTGATTGTAGTAGTATGGTTGTACAGTGATGTGTGTGATAGTAGTAGTGCGGTTGTACAATGATGTGTGTGATAGTAGTAGTGTGGTTGTACAGTGATGTGTGTGATTGTAGTAGTATGGTTGTACAGTGATGTGTGTGATAGTAGTAGTGCGGTTGTACAGTGATGTGTGTGATTGTAGTAGTGTGGTTGTATAGTGATGTGTGTGATAGTAGTAGTGCGGTTGTACAGTGATGTGTGCGATAGTAGTAGTGCGTGTGTACAGTGATGTGTGTGATTGTAGTAGTGCGGTTGTACAGTGATGTGTGTGATAGAAGTAGTGCGGTTGTACAGTGATAAGTGTGATTGTAGTAGTGTGGTTGTACAGTGATGTGTGTGATAGTAGTAGTGCGGTTGTACAGTGATGTGTGTGATAGTAGTAGTGCGGTTGTACAGTGATGTGTGTGATAGTAGTAGTGCGGTTCTACAGTGATGTGTGTGATAGTAGTAGTGCAGTTGTACAGTGATGTGTGTGATAGGAGTAGTGCGGTTGTACAGTGATGTGTGTGATTGTAGTAGTGTGGTTGTAAACTGATGTGTGTGATTGTAGTAGTGTGGTTGTACAGTGATGTGTGTGATAGGAGTAGTGCGGTTGTACAGTGCTGTGTGTGATTGTAGTAGTGAGGTTGTACAGTGATGTGTGTGATAGTAGTAGTGCGGTTGTACACTGATGTGTGTGATAGTAGTAGTGCGGTTGTATAGTGATGTGTGTGATAGTAGTAGTGTGGTTGTACAGTGATGTGTGTGTGATAGTAGTAGTGCGGTTGAACAGTGATGTGTGTGACTGTAGTAGTGCAGTTGTACAGTGATGTGTGTGATAGTAGTAGTGCGGGTGTACAGTGATGTGTGTGATAGTAGTAGTGCGGTTGTACAGTGATGTGTGTGATAGTAGTAGTGCGGGTGTACAGTGATGTGTGTGATAGTAGTAGTGCGGTTGTACAGTGATGTGTGTGATAGTAGTAGTGCAGTTGTACAGTGATGTGTGTGATAGGAGTAGTGCAGTTGTACAGTAATGTGTGTGATAGTAGTAGTGTGGTTGTACAGTGATGTGTGTGATAGTAGTAGTGTGGTTGTACAGTGATGTGTTTGAAAGTAGTAGTGCGGTTGTACAGTGATGTGTGTGATAGTAGTAGTGAGGTTGAACAGTGATGTGTGTGATAGTAGTAGTGCGGTTGTACAGTGATGTGTGTGATACTAGTAGTGCGGTTGTACAGTGATGTGTGTGATAGTAGTAGTGCGGTTGTACAGTGATGTGTGTGATAGTAGTAGTGCGGTTGTACAGTGATGTGTGTGATAGTAGTAGTGTGGTTGTACAGTGATGTGTGTGATAGTAGTAGTGCGGATGTACAGTAATGTGTGTGATAGTAGTAGTGCGGTTGTACAGTGATGTGTGTGATAGTAGTAGAGTGGTTGTACATTGATGTGTGTGATTGTAGTAGTGTGGTTGTACAGTGATGTGTGTGATAGGAGTAGCGCGGATGTACAGTGATGTGTGTGATAGAAGTAGTGCAGTTGTACAGTGATAAGTGTGATTGTAGTAGTGTGATTGTACAGTGATGTGTGTGATAGGAGTAGTGCGGTTGTACAGTGATGTGTGTGATAGTAGTAGTGCGGTTGTACAGTGATGTGTGTGATAGTAGTAGTGCGGTTGTACAGTGATGTGTGTGATAGTAATAGAGCGGTTGTACAGTGATGTGTGTGATAGTAATAGTGCGGTTGTACAGTGATGTGTGTGATAGTAGTAGTGTGGTTGTACAGTGATGTGCGTGATTGTAGTAATGTGGTTGTACAGTGATGTGTGTGATAGTAGTAGTGCGGTTGTACAGTGATGTGTGTGATTGTAGTAGTGCGGGTGTACACTGATGTGTGTGATTGTAGTAGTGCGGTTCTACAGTGATGTGTGTGATAGTAGTAGTGCGGTTGTACAGTGATGTGTGTGATAGAAGTAGTGCGGTTGTACAGTGATGTGTGTGATTGTAGTAATGTGGTTGTACAGTGATGTGTGTGATAGTAGTAGTGCGGTTGTACAGTGATGTGCGTGATTGTAGTAATGTGGTTGTACAGTGATGTGTGTGATAGTAGTAGTGCGGTTGTACAGTGATGTGTGTGATTGTAGTAGTGCGGGTGTACACTGATGTGTGTGATAGTAGTAGTGCGGTTGTACAGTGATGTGTGTGATAGTAGTAGTGCGGTTGTACAGTGATGTGTGTGATTGTAGTAATGTGGTTGTACAGTGATGTGTGTGATAGTAGTAGTGCGGTTGTACAGTGATGTGTGTGATAGGAGTAGTGAGGTTGTACAGTGATGTGTGTGATAGTAGTAGTGTGGTTGTATAGTGATGTGTGTGATAGTAGTAGTGCGGTTGTACACTGATGTATGTGATTGTAGTATTGTGGTTGTACACTGATGTGTGTGATTGTAGTAGTGTGGTTGTACAGTGATGTGTGTGATAGTAGTAGTGCGGTTGTACAATGATGTGTGTGATAGTAGTAGTGCGGTTGTATAGTGATGTGTGTGATAGTAGTAGTGCAGTTGTATAGTGATGTGTGTGATAGTACTTGTGCGGTTGTACACTGATGTGTGTGATGGTAGTAGTGCAGATGTACAGTGATGTGTGTGATAGTAGTAGTGTGGTTGTACAGTGATGTGTGTGATAGTAGTAGTGTGGTTGTACAATGATGTGTGTGATAGTAGTAGTGTGGTTGTCCAGTGATGTGTGTGATAGTAGTAGTATGGTTGTACAGTGATGTGTGTGATAGGAGTAGTGCAGTTGTACAGTGATGTGTGTGATAGTAGTAGTGCGGTTGTACAATGATGTGTGTGATAGTAGTAGTGTGGTTGTACAGTGATGTGTGTGATTGTAGTAGTATGGTTGTACAGTGATGTGTGTGATAGTAGTAGTGCGGTTGTACAATGATGTGTGTGATAGTAGTAGTGTGGTTGTACAGTGATGTGTGTGATTGTAGTAGTATGGTTGTACAGTGATGTGTGTGATAGTAGTAGTGCGGTTGTACAGTGATGTGTGTGATTGTAGTAGTGTGGTTGTATAGTGATGTGTGTGATAGTAGTAGTGCGGTTGTACAGTGATGTGTGCGATAGTAGTAGTGCGTGTGTACAGTGATGTGTGTGATTGTAGTAGTGCGGTTGTACAGTGATGTGTGTGATAGAAGTAGTGCGGTTGTACAGTGATAAGTGTGATTGTAGTAGTGTGGTTGTACAGTGATGTGTGTGATAGTAGTAGTGCGGTTGTACAGTGATGTGTGTGATAGTAGTAGTGCGGTTGTACAGTGATGTGTGTGATAGTAGTAGTGCGGTTGTACAGTGATGTGTGTGATAGTAGTAGTGCGGTTCTACAGTGATGTGTGTGATAGTAGTAGTGCAGTTGTACAGTGATGTGTGTGATAGGAGTAGTGCGGTTGTACAGTGATGTGTGTGATTGTAGTAGTGTGGTTGTACAGTGATGTGTGTGATTGTAGTAGTGTGGTTGTACAGTGATGTGTGTGATAGGAGTAGTGCGGTTGTACAGTGCTGTGTGTGATTGTAGTAGTGAGGTTGTACAGTGATGTGTGTGATAGTAGTAGTGCGGTTGTACACTGATGTGTGTGATAGTAGTAGTGTGGTTGTACAGTGATGTGTGTGTGATAGTAGTAGTGCGGTTGAACAGTGATGTGTGTGACTGTAGTAGTGCAGTTGTACAGTGATGTGTGTGATAGTAGTAGAGTGGTTGTACATTGATGTGTGTGATTGTAGTAGTATGGTTGTACAGTGATGTGTGTGATAGTAGTAGTGCGGTTGTACAGTGATGTGTGTGATTGTAGTAGTGTGGTTGTATAGTGATGTGTGTGATAGTAGTAGTGCGGTTGTACAGTGATGTGTGTGATTGTAGTAGTGTGGTTGTACAGTGATGTGTGTGATTGTAGTAGTGTGGTTGTATAGTGATGTGTGTGATAGGAGTAGTGCGGTTGTACAGTGATGTGTGTGATTGTAGTAGTGTGGTTGTACAGTGATGTGTGTGATTGTAGTAGTGTGGTTGTACAGTGATGTGTGTGATAGGAGTAGTGCGGTTGTACAGTGCTGTGTGTGATTGTAGTAGTGAGGTTGTACAGTGATGTGTGTGATAGTAGTAGTGCGGTTGTACACTGATGTGTGTGATAGTAGTAGTGCAGTTGTACAGTGATGTGTGTGATAGTAGTAGTGCGGTTGTACAGTGATGTGTGTGATAGTAGTAGTGCAGTTGTACAGTGATGTGTGTGATAGGAGTAATGCAGTTGTACAGTAATGTGTGTGATAGTAGTAGTGTGGTTGTACAGTGATGTGTGTGATAGTAGTAGTGCGGTTGTACAGTGATGTGTGTGATAGTAGTAGTGTGGTTGTACAGTGATGTGTGTGATAGTAGTAGTGCGGTTGTACAGTGATGTGTGTGATAGTAGTAGTGAGGTTGAACAGTGATGTGTGTGATAGTAGTAGTGCGGTTGTACAGTGATGTGTGTGATACTAGTAGTGCGGTTGTACAGTGATGTGTGTGATAGTAGTAGTGCGGATGTACAGTAAT
This sequence comes from Leptodactylus fuscus, assembly GCF_031893055.1. Taxonomy (NCBI): domain Eukaryota; kingdom Metazoa; phylum Chordata; class Amphibia; order Anura; family Leptodactylidae; genus Leptodactylus; species Leptodactylus fuscus. The sequence continues at coordinate 84,750 of NW_027440294.1, forward strand.
GTGTGTGATAGTAGTAGTGCGGTTGTACAGTGATGTGTGTGATAGTAGTAGAGTGGTTGTACATTGATGTGTGTGATTGTAGTAGTGTGGTTGTACAGTGATGTGTGTGATAGGAGTAGTGCGGTTGTACAGTGATGTGTGTGATTGTAGTAGTGTGGTTGTATAGTGATGTGTGTGATAGTAGTAGTGCGGTTGTACAGTGATGTGTGTGATAGTAGTAGAGTGGTTGTACATTGATGTGTGTGATTGTAGTAGTATGGTTGTACAGTGATGTGTGTGATAGTAGTAGTGCGGTTGTACAGTGATGTGTGTGATTGTAGTAGTGTGGTTGTATAGTGATGTGTGTGATAGTAGTAGTGCGGTTGTACAGTGATGTGTGCGATAGTAGTAGTGCGTGTGTACAGTGATGTGTGTGATTGTAGTAGTGCGGTTGTACAGTGATGTGTGTGATAGAAGTAGTGCGGTTGTACAGTGATAAGTGTGATTGTAGTAGTGTGGTTGTACAGTGATGTGTGTGATAGTAGTAGTGCGGTTGTACAGTGATGTGTGTGATAGTAGTAGTGCGGTTGTACAGTGATGTGTGTGATAGTAGTAGTGCGGTTGTACAGTGATGTGTGTGATAGTAGTAGTGCGGTTCTACAGTGATGTGTGTGATAGTAGTAGTGCAGTTGTACAGTGATGTGTGTGATAGGAGTAGTGCGGTTGTACAGTGATGTGTGTGATTGTAGTAGTGTGGTTGTACACTGATGTGTGTGATTGTAGTAGTGTGGTTGTACAGTGATGTGTGTGATAGGAGTAGTGCGGTTGTACAGTGCTGTGTGTGATTGTAGTAGTGAGGTTGTACAGTGATGTGTGTGATAGTAGTAGTGCGGTTGTACACTGATGTGTGTGATAGTAGTAGTGCGGTTGTATAGTGATGTGTGTGATAGTAGTAGTGTGGTTGTACAGTGATGTGTGTGTGATAGTAGTAGTGCGGTTGAACAGTGATGTGTGTGACTGTAGTAGTGCAGTTGTACAGTGATGTGTGTGATAGTAGTAGTGCGGGTGTACAGTGATGTGTGTGATAGTAGTAGTGCGGTTGTACAGTGATGTGTGTGATAGTAGTAGTGCGGGTGTACAGTGATGTGTGTGATAGTAGTAGTGCGGTTGTACAGTGATGTGTGTGATAGTAGTAGTGCAGTTGTACAGTGATGTGTGTGATAGGAGTAATGCAGTTGTACAGTAATGTGTGTGATAGTAGTAGTGCGGTTGTACAGTGATGTGTGTGATAGTAGTAGTGTGGTTGTACAGTGATGTGTGTGATAGTAGTAGTGCGGTTGTACAGTGATGTGTGTGATAGTAGTAGTGAGGTTGAACAGTGATGTGTGTGATAGTAGTAGTGCGGTTGTACAGTGATGTGTGTGATACTAGTAGTGCGGTTGTACAGTGATGTGTGTGATAGTAGTAGTGCGGATGTACAGTAATGTGTGTGATAGTAGTAGTGCGGTTGTACAGTGATGTGTGTGATAGTAGTAGAGTGGTTGTACATTGATGTGTGTGATTGTAGTAGTGTGGTTGTACAGTGATGTGTGTGATAGGAGTAGCGCGGATGTACAGTGATGTGTGTGATAGAAGTAGTGCAGTTGTACAGTGATAAGTGTGATTGTAGTAGTGTGATTGTACAGTGATGTGTGAGATCGGAGTAGTGCGGTTGTACAGTGATGTGTGTGATAGAAGTAGTGCGGTTGTACAGTGATGTGTGTGATAGTAGTAGTGCGGTTGTACAGTGATGTGTGTGATTGTAGTAGTGTGGTTGTACAGTGATGTGTGTGATAGGAGTAGTGCGGTTGTAGAGTGATGTGTGTGATAGAAGTAGTGCGGTTGTACAGTGATAAGTGTGATTGTAGTAGTGCGGTTGTACAGTGATGTGTGTGATAGTAGTAGTGCGGTTGTACAGTGATGTGTGTGATAGTAGTAGTGCGGTTGTACAGTGATGTGTGTGATAGTAATAGAGCGGTTGTACAGTGATGTGTGTGATAGTAATAGTGCAGTTGTACAGTGATGTGTGTGATAGTAGTAGTGCGGTTGTACAGTTATGTGTGTGATAGTAGTAGTGCAGTTGTACAGTGATGTGTGTGATTGTAGTAGTGCGGTTGTACAGTGATGTGTGTGATAGTAGTAGTGCGGTTGTACAGTGATGTGTGTGATAGTAATAGTGCAGTTGTACAGTGATGTGTGTGATTGTAGTAGTGCGGTTGTACAGTGATGTGTGTTATAGTAATAGTGCGGTTGTACAGTGATGTGTGTGATAGTAGTAGTGCGGTTGTACAGTGATGTGTGTGATAGTAATAGTGCAGTTGTACAGTGATGTGTGTGATTGTAGTAGTGCGGTTCTACAGTGATGTGTGTGATAGTAGTAGTGCGGTTCTACAGTGATGTGTGTGATAGTAGTAGTGCAGTTGTACAGTGATGTGTGTGATAGGAGTAGTGCAGTTGTACAGTGATGTGTGTGATAGGAGTAGTGCGGTTGTACAGTGCTGTGTGTGATTGTAGTAGTGAGGTTGTACAGTGATGTGTGTGATAGTAGTAGTGTGGTTGTATAGTGATGCGTGTGATAGTAGTAGTGCGGTTGTACAGTAATGTGTGTGATAGTAGTAGTGCGGTTGTACAGTGATGTGTGTGATAGTAGTAGTGTGGTTGTACAGTGATGTGTGTGATAGTAGTAGTGTGGTTGTACAGTGATGTGTGTGATTGTAGTAGTGTGGTTGTACAGTGATGTGTGTGATAGTATTAGTGCGGTTGTACAGTGATGTGTGTGATAGTAGTAGTGTGGTTGTACAGTGATGTGTGTGTGATAGTAGTAGTGTGGTTGTACAGTGATGTGTGTGATTGTAGTAGTGTGGTTGTACAGTGATGTGTGTGATAGTATTAGTGCGGTTGTACAGTGATGTGTGTGATAGTAGTAGTGCGGTTGAACAGTGATGTGTGTGATAGTAGTAGTGTGGTTGTATAGTGATGCGTGTGATAGTAGTAGTGCGGTTGTACAGTAATGTGTGTGATAGTAGTAGTGCGGTTGTACAGTGATGTGTGTGATAGTAGTAGTGCGGTTGTACAGTGATGTGTGTGATTGTAGTAGTGTAGTTGTACAGTGATGTGTGTGATAGGAGTAGTGCGGTTGTAGAGTGATGTGTGTGATAGAAGTAGTGCGGTTGTACAGTGATAAGTGTGATTGTAGTAGTGTGGTTGTACAGTGATGTGTGTGATAGTAGTAGTGCGGTTGTACAGTGATGTGTGTGATAGTAGTAGTGCGGTTGTACAGTGATGTGTGTGATAGTAGTAGTGCGGTTGTACAGTGATGTGTGTGATAGTAATAGTGCAGTTGTACAGTGATGTGTGTGATAGTAGTAGTGCGTTTGTACAGTGATGTGTGTGATAGTAGTAGTGCAATTGTACAGTGATGTGTGTGATTGTAGTAGTGCGGTTGTACATTGATGTGTGTGATAGTAGTAGTGCGGTTGTACAGTGATGTGTGTGATAGGAGTAGTGTGGTTGTACAGTGATGTGTGTTATAGTAATAGTGCGGTTGTACAGTGATGTGTGTGATTGTAGTAGTGCGGTTGTACAGTGATGTGTGTGATAGTAGTAGTGCGGTTCTACAGTGATGTGTGTGATAGTAGTAGTGCAGTTGTACAGTGATGTGTGTGATTGTAGTAGTGCGGTTGTACAGTGATGTGTGTGATAGTAATAGTGCAGTTGTACAGTGATGTGTGTGATTGTAGTAGTGCGGTTGTACAGTGATGTGTGTGATAGTAGTAGTGCGGTTCTACAGTGATGTGTGTGATAGTAGTAGTGCAGTTGTACAGTGATGTGTGTGATAGGAGTAGTGCAGTTGTACAGTGATGTGTGTGATAGTAGTAATGCGGTTGTACAGTGATGTGTGTGATACTAGTAGTGCGGTTGTACAGTGATGTGTGTGATAGTAGTAGTGCGGTTGTACAGTGATGTGTGTGATAGTAGTAGTGCGGATGTACAGTAATGTGTGTGATATTAGTAGTGCGGTTGTACAGTGATGTGTGTGATAGTAGTAGTGTGGTTGTACAGTGATGTGTGTGATAGTAGTAGAGTGGTTGTACATTGATGTGTGTGATTGTAGTAGTGTGGTTGTACAGTGATGTGTGTGATAGGAGTAGCGCGGATGTACAGTGATGTGTGTGATAGAAGTAGAGCAGTTGTACAGTGATAAGTGTGATTGTAGTAGTGTGATTGTACAGTGATGTGTGTGATAGGAGTAGTGCGGTTGTACAGTGATGTGTGTGATAGAAGTAGTGCGGTTGTACAGTGATGTGTGTGATAGTAGTAGTGCGGTTGTACAGTGATGTGTGTGATTGTAGTAGTGTGGTTGTACAGTGATGTGTGTGATAGGAGTAGTGCGGTTGTAGAGTGATGTGTGTGATAGAAGTAGTGCGGTTGTACAGTGATAAGTGTGATTGTAGTAGTGTGGTTGTACAGTGATGTGTGTGATAGTAGTAGTGCGGTTGTACAGTGATGTGTGTGATAGTAGTAGTGCGGTTGTACAGTGATGTGTGTGATAGTAATAGAGCGGTTGTACAGTGATGTGTGTGATAGTAATAGTGCAGTTGTACAGTGATGTGTGTGATAGTAGTAGTGCGGTTGTACAGTGATGTGTGTGATAGTAATAGTGCAGTTGTACAGTGATGTGTGTGATTGTAGTAGTGCGGTTGTACAGTGATGTGTGTTATAGTAATAGTGCGGTTGTACAGTGATGTGTGTGATAGTAGTAGTGCGGTTGTACAGTGATGTGTGTGATAGTAATAGTGCAGTTGTACAGTGATGTGTGTGATTGTAGTAGTGCGGTTCTACAGTGATGAGTGTGATAGTAGTAGTGCGGTTCTACAGTGATGTGTGTGATAGTAGTAGTGCAGTTGTACAGTGATGTGTGTGATAGGAGTAGTGCAGTTGTACAGTGATGTGTGTGATAGGAGTAGTGCGGTTGTACAGTGCTGTGTGTGATTGTAGTAGTGAGGTTGTACAGTGATGTGTGTGATAGTAGTAGTGTGGTTGTATAGTGATGCGTGTGATAGTAGTAGTGCGGTTGTACAGTAATGTGTGTGATAGTAGTAGTGCGGTTGTACAGTGATGTGTGTGATAGTAGTAGTGTGGTTGTACAGTGATGTGTGTGATAGTAGTAGTGTGGTTGTACAGTGATGTGTGTGATAGTAGTAGTGCGGTTGTACAGTGATGTGTGTGATTGTAGTAGTGTGGTTGTACAGTGATGTGTGTGATAGTATTAGTGCGGTTGTACAGTGATGTGTGTGATAGTAGTAGTGTGGTTGTACAGTGATGTGTGTGATAGTAGTAGTGCGGTTGAACAGTGATGTGTGTGATAGTAGTAGTGTGGTTGTACAGTGATGTGTGTGATAGTTGTAGTGTGGTTGTACAGTGATGTGTGTGATAGTAGTAGTGTGGTTGTACAGTGATGTGTGTGATAGTAGTAGTGCGGTTGTACAGTGATGTGTGTGATTGTAGTAGTGTGGTTGTACAGTGATGTGTGTGATAGTATTAGTGCGGTTGTACAGTGATGTGTGTGATAGTAGTAGTGTGGTTGTACAGTGATGTGTGTGTGATAGTAGTAGTGCGGTTGAACAGTGATGTGTGTGATAGTAGTAGTGTGGTTGTATAGTGATGTGTGTGATAGTAGTAGTGCGGTTGTACAGTAATGTGTGTGATAGTAGTAGTGCGGTTGTACAGTGATGTGTGTGATAGTAGTAGTGCGGTTGTACAGTGATGTGTGTGATTGTAGTAGTGTGGTTGTACAGTGATGTGTGTGATAGGAGTAGTGCGGTTGTACAGTGATGTGTGTGATAGAAGTAGTGCGGTTGTACAGTGATAAGTGTGATTGTAGTAGTGTGGTTGTACAGTGATGTGTGTGATAGTAGTAGTGCGGTTGTACAGTGATGTGTGTGATAGTAGTAGTGCGGTTGTACAGTGATGTGTGTGATAGTAGTAGTGCGGTTGTACAGTGATGTGTGTGATAGTAATAGTGCGGTTGTACAGTGATGTGTGTGATAGTAATAGTGCAGTTGTACAGTGATGTGTGTGATAGTAGTAGTGCGGTTGTACAGTGATGTGTGTGATAGTAGTAGTGCAATTGTACAGTGATGTGTGTGATTGTAGTAGTGCGGTTGTACAGTGATGTGTGTGATAGTAGTAGTGCGGTTGTACAGTGATGTGTGTGATAGTAATAGTGCAGTTGTACAGTGATGTGTGTGATTGTAGTAGTGCGGTTGTACAGTGATGTGTGTTATAGTAATAGTGCGGTTGTACAGTGATGTGTGTGATAGTAGTAGTGCGGTTGTACAGTGATGTGTGTGATAGTAATAGTGCAGTTGTACAGTGATGTGTGTGATTGTAGTAGTGCGGTTGTACAGTGATGTGTGTGATAGTAGTAGTGCGGTTCTACAGTGATGTGTGTGATAGTAGTAGTGCAGTTGTACAGTGATGTGTGTGATAGGAGTAGTGCAGTTGTACAGTGATGTGTGTTATAGGAGTAGTGCGGTTGTACAGTGCTGTGTGTGATTGTAGTAGTGAGGTTGTACAGTGATGTGTGTGATAGTAGTAGTGTGGTTGTATAGTGATGCGTGTGATAGTAGTAGTGCGGTTGTACAGTAATGTGTGTGATAGTAGTAGTGCGGTTGTACAGTGATGTGTGTGATAGTAGTAGTGTGGTTGTACAGTGATGTGTGTGATAGTAGTAGTGTGGTTGTACAGTGATGTGTGTGATAGTAGTAGTGTGGTTGTACAGTGATGTGTGTGTGATAGTAGTAGTGCGGTTGAACAGTGATGTGTGTGATAGTAGTAGTGCGGTTGTACAGTGATGTGTGTGATAGTAGTAGTGCGGTTAAACAGTGATGTGTGTGATAGTAGTAGTGTGGTTGTACATTGATGTGTGTGATTGTAGTAGTGCGGTTGTATAGTGATGTGTGTGATAGTAGTAGTGCGGTTGTACAGTGATGTGTGTGATTGTAGTAGTGTGGTTGTACACTGATGTGTGTGATAGTAGTAGTGAGGTTGTACACTGATGTGTGTGATAGTAGTAGTGTGGTTGTACAGTGATGTGTGTGATAGTAATAGTGCGGTTGTACAGTGATGTGTGTGATTGTAGTAGTATGGTTGTACAGTGATGTGTGTGATTGTAGTAGTGTGGTTGTACACTGATGTGTGTGATAGTAGTAGTGCGGTTGTACACTGATGTGTGTGATAGTAGTAGTGTGGTTATATAGTGATGCGTGTGATAGTAGTGCGGTTGTACAGTGATGTGTGTGATAGTAGTAGTGCGGTTGTACAGTGATGTGTGTGATAGTAGTAGTGCGGGTGTACAGTGATGTGTGTGATAGTAGTAGTGCGGTTGTACAGTGATGTGTGTGATAGTAGTAGTGTGGTTGTACAGTGATGTGTGTGTGATAGTAGTAGTGCGGTTGAACAGTGATGTGTGTGATAGTAGTAGTGCGGTTGTACAGTGATGTGTGTGATAGTAGTAGTGCGGTTGTACAGTGATGTGTGTGATAGTAGTAGTGTGGTTGTACAGTGATGTGTGTGATTGTAGTAGTGTGGTTGTACAGTGATGTGTGTGATAGTAGTAGTGCGGTTGTACAGTGATGTGTGTGATAGTAGTAGTGCGGTTGTACAGTGATGTGTGTGATAGTAGTAGTGTGGTTGTACAGTGATGTGTGTGATAGTAGTAGTGTGGTTGTACAGTGATGTGTGTGATAGTAATAGTGCAGTTGTACACTGATGTGTGTGATAGTATTAGTGTGGTTGTACAGTGATGTGTGTGTGATAGTAGTAGTGCGGTTGAACAGTGATGTGTGTGATAGTAGTAGTGCGGTTGTACAGTGATGTGTGTGATTGTAGCAGTGCGGTTGAACAGTGATGTGTGTGATAGTAATAGTGTGGTTGTACATTGATGTGTGTGATTGTAGTAGTGCGGTTGTATAGTGATGTGTGTGATAGTAGTAGTGCGGTTGTACAGTGATGTGTGTGATAGTAGTAGTGCGGTTGTACAGTGATGTGTGTGATAGTAGTAGTGCGGTTAAACAGTGATGTGTGTGATAGTAGTAGTGTGGTTGTACATTGTTGTGTGTGATTGTAGTAGTGTGGTTGTACAGTGATGTGTGTGATAGTAATAGTGCGGTTGTACAGTGATGTGTGTGATAGTAGTAGTGTGGTTGTACAGTGATGTGCGTGATTGTAGTAGTGAGGTTGTACAGTGATGTGTGTGATAGTAATAGTGCGGTTGTACAGTGATGTGTGTGATAGTATTAGTGCGGTTGTGCAGTAATGTGTGTGATTGTAGTAGTGCGGTTGTACAGTGTAGTAGTGCGGGTGTACAGTGATGTGTGTGATAGTAGTAGTGCGGTTGTACAGTGATGTGTGTGATAGTAGTAGTGCGGTTGTACAGTGATGTGTGTGATAGTAGTAGTGTGGTTGTACAGTGATGTGTGTGATAGTAGTAGTGCGGTTGTACAGTGATGTGTGTGATTGTAGTAGTGCAGGTGTACAGTGATGTGTGTGATAGTAGTAGTGCGGTTGTACAGTGATGTGTGTGATAGTAGTAGTGCGGTTGTACAGTGATGTGTGTGATAGTAATAGTGCGGTTGTACAGTGATGTGTGTGATAGTAGTAGTGTGGTTGTACACTGATGTGTGTGATAGTAGTAGTACGGTTGTACAGTGATGTGTGTGATAGTAGTAGTGCGGTTGTACAGTGATGTGTGTGATAGTAGTAGTGTGGTTGTACAGTGATGTGTGTGATTGTAGTAGTGCAGTTGTACAGTGATGTGTGTGATAGTAGTAGTGCGGTTGTATAGTGATGTGTGTGATTGTAGTAGTGTGGTTGTACACTGATGTGTGTGACAGTAGTAGTGAGGTTGTACACTGATGTGTGTGATAGTAGTAGTGTGGTTGTACAGTGATGTGTGTGATAGTAATAGTGCGGTTGTACAGTGATGTGTGTGAAAGTAGTAGTGTGGTTGTATAGTAATGTGTGTGATAGTAGTAGTGTGGTTGTACAGTGATGTGTGTGATTGTAGTAGTATGGTTGTACAGTGATGTGTGTGATAGTAGTAGTGCGGTTGTACAGTGATGTGTGTGACTGTAGTAGTGCAGTTGTACAGTGATGTGTGTGATAGTAGTAGTGCGGTTATACAGTGATGTGTGTGATTGTAGTAGTGTGGTTGTACACTGATGTGTGTGATAGTAGTAGTGCGGTTGTACACTGATGTGTGTGATAGTAGTAGTGCGGTTGTATAGTAATGTGTGTGATAGTAGTAGTGTGGTTGTACAGTGATGTGTGTGATTGTAGTAGTGTGGTTGTATAGTGATGTGTGTGATAGTAGTAGTGCGGTTGTATAGTGATGTGTGTGATAGTAGTAGTGCGGTTGTACAGTGATGTGTGTGATAGTAGTAGTGCGGGTGTACACTGATGTGTGTGATTGTAGTAGTGCAGTTGTACAGTGATGTGTGTGATAGTAATAGTGCAGTTGTACACTGATGTGTGTGATAGTAGTAGTGCGGTTGTACAGTGATGTGTGTGATTGTAGTAGTGCAGATGTACAGTGATGTGTGTGATAGTAGTAGTGTAGTTGTACAGTGATGTGTGTGATAGAAGTAGTGCAGATGTACAGTGATGTGTGTGATAGGAGTAGTGCGGTTGTACACTGATGTGTGTGATAGTAATAGTGCGGTTGTACAGTAATGTGTGTGATTGTAGTACTGCGGTTGTACAGTGATGTGTGTGATTGTAGTAGTGTGGTTGTACAGTGATGTGTGTGATAGTATTAGTGTAGTTGTATAGTGATGTTTGTGATAGTGGTAGTGTGGTTGTACAGTGATGTGTGTGATAGTAATAGTGCGGTTGTACAGTGATGTGTGTGATAGTAGTAGTGCGGTTGTACAGTGATGTGTGTGATAGTAGTAGTGCAGTTGTACTGTGATGTGTGTGATAGTAGTAGTGCGGGTGTACAGTGATGTGTGTGATTGTAGTAGTGCGGTTGTACAGTGATGTGTGTGATTGTAGTAGTGCGGTTGTACAGTGATGTGTGTGATAGTAGTAGTGCGATTGAACACTGATGTGTGTGACAGTAGTAGTGCGGTTGTACAGTGATGTGTGTGATAGTAGTAGTGCGGTTGTACAGTGATGTGTGTGATAGTAGTAGTGCTGGTGTACAGTGATGTGTGTGATAGGAGTAGTGCAGTTGTACAGTGATGTGTGTGATAGTAGTAGTGCAGTTGTACAGTGATGTGTGTGATAGTAGTAGTGCGGGTGTACAGTGATGTGTGTGATAGTAGTAGTGCGATTGAACACTGATGTGTGTGATAGTAGTAGTGCGGTTGTACAGTGATGTGTGTGATAGTAGTAGTGCGGTTGTATAGTGATGTGTGTGATAGTAGTAGTGCGGTTGTATAGTGATGTGTGTGATAGTAGTAGTGCGGTTGTACAGTGATGTGTGTGATAGTAGTAGTGCAGTTGTACAGTGATGTGTGTGATAGTAGTAGTGCGGTTGTACAGTGATGTGTGTGATAGTAGTAGTGTGGTTGTACAGTGATGTGTGTGATAGGAGTAGTGCGGTTGTATAGTGATGTGTGTGATAGTAGTAGTGCGGTTGTACAGTGATGTGTGTGATAGTAGTAGTGCGGTTGTACAGTGATGTGTGTGATAGTAGTAGTGCGGGTGTACAGTGATGTGTGTGATAGTAGTAGTGCGGGTGTACAGTGATGTGTGTGATAGGAGTAGTGCAGTTGTACAGTGATGTGTGTGATAGTAGTAGTGCGGTTGTACAGTGATGTGTGTGATAGTAGTAGTGCGGTTGTACAGTTATGTGTGTGATAGTAGTAGTGCGGGTGTACAGTGATGTGTGTGATAGTAGTAGTGCGGGTGTACAGTGATGTGTGTGATAGGAGTAGTGCGGTTGTACAGTGATGTGTGTGATAGTAGTAGTGCAGTTGTACAGTGATGTGTGTGATAGTAGTAGTGCGGGTGTACAGTGATGTGCGTGATAGTAGTAGTGCGGGTGTACAGTGATGTGTGTGATAGGAGTAGTGCAGTTGTACAGTGATGTGTGTGATAGTAGTAGTGAGGTTGTATAGTGATGTGTGTGATAGTAGTAGTGCAGTTGTACAGTGATGTGTGTGATAGTAGTAGTGCAGTTGTACAGTGATGTGTGTGATAGTAGTAGTGAGGTTGTATAGTGATGTGTGTGATAGTAGTAGTGCGGGTGTACAGTGATGTGTGTGATAGTAGTAGTGTGGTTGTACAGTGATGTGTGTGTGATAGTAGTAGTGTGGGTGTACAGTGATGTGTGTGATAGTAGTAGTGCGGTTCTACAGTGATGTGTGTGATAGTAGTAGTGCGGTTGTACAGTGATGTGTGTGATAGTAGTAGTGCGGTTGTACAGTGATGTGTGTGATAGTAGTAGTGTGGTTGTACAGTGATGTGTGTGATAGTAGTAGAGTGGTTGTACATTGATGTGTGTGATTGTAGTAGTGTGGTTGTACAGTGATGTGTGTGATAGGAGTAGCGCGGATGTACAGTGATGTGTGTGATAGAAGTAGTGCAGTTGTACAGTGATAAGTGTGATTGTAGTAGTGTGATTGTACAGTGATGTGTGTGATAGGAGTAGTGCGGTTGTACAGTGATGTGTGTGATAGAAGTAGTGCGGTTGTACAGTGATGTGTGTGATAGTAGTAGTGCGGTTGTACAGTGATGTGTGTGATTGTAGTAGTGTGGTTGTACAGTGATGTGTGTGATAGGAGTAGTGCGGTTGTAGAGTGATGTGTGTGATAGAAGTAGTGCGGTTGTACAGTGATAAGTGTGATTGTAGTAGTGTGGTTGTACAGTGATGTGTGTGATAGTAGTAGTGCGGTTGTACAGTGATGTGTGTGATAGTAGTAGTGCGGTTGTACAGTGATGTGTGTGATAGTAATAGAGCGGTTGTACAGTGATGTGTGTGATAGTAATAGTGCAGTTGTACAGTGATGTGTGTGATAGTAGTAGTGCGGTTGTACAGTGATGTGTGTGATAGTAATAGTGCAGTTGTACAGTGATGTGTGTGATTGTAGTAGTGCGGTTGTACAGTGATGTGTGTTATAGTAATAGTGCGGTTGTACAGTGATGTGTGTGATAGTAGTAGTGCGGTTGTACAGTGATGTGTGTGATAGTAATAGTGCAGTTGTACAGTGATGTGTGTGATTGTAGTAGTGCGGTTCTACAGTGATGAGTGTGATAGTAGTAGTGCGGTTCTACAGTGATGTGTGTGATAGTAGTAGTGCAGTTGTACAGTGATGTGTGTGATAGGAGTAGTGCAGTTGTACAGTGATGTGTGTGATAGTAGTAGTGCGGTTGTACAGTGATGTGTGTGATAGTAGTAGTGCGGTTGTACAGTGCTGTGTGTGATTGTAGTAGTGAGGTTGTACAGTGATGTGTGTGATAGTAGTAGTGTGGTTGTATAGTGATGCGTGTGATAGTAGTAGTGCGGTTGTACAGTAATGTGTGTGATAGTAGTAGTGCGGTTGTACAGTGATGTGTGTGATAGTAGTAGTGTGGTTGTACAGTGATGTGTGTGATAGTAGTAGTGTGGTTGTACAGTGATGTGTGTGATAGTAGTAGTGCGGTTGTACAGTGATGTGTGTGATTGTAGTAGTGTGGTTGTACAGTGATGTGTGTGATAGTATTAGTGCGGTTGTACAGTGATGTGTGTGATAGTAGTAGTGTGGTTGTACAGTGATGTGTGTGATAGTAGTAGTGCGGTTGAACAGTGATGTGTGTGATAGTAGTAGTGTGGTTGTACAGTGATGTGTGTGATAGTTGTAGTGTGGTTGTACAGTGATGTGTGTGATAGTAGTAGTGTGGTTGTACAGTGATGTGTGTGATAGTAGTAGTGCGGTTGTACAGTGATGTGTGTGATTGTAGTAGTGTGGTTGTACAGTGATGTGTGTGATAGTATTAGTGCGGTTGTACAGTGATGTGTGTGATAGTAGTAGTGTGGTTGTACAGTGATGTGTGTGTGATAGTAGTAGTGCGGTTGAACAGTGATGTGTGTGATAGTAGTAGTGTGGTTGTATAGTGATGTGTGTGATAGTAGTAGTGCGGTTGTACAGTAATGTGTGTGATAGTAGTAGTGCGGTTGTACAGTGATGTGTGTGATAGTAGTAGTGCGGTTGTACAGTGATGTGTGTGATTGTAGTAGTGTGGTTGTACAGTGATGTGTGTGATAGGAGTAGTGCGGTTGTACAGTGATGTGTGTGATAGAAGTAGTGCGGTTGTACAGTGATAAGTGTGATTGTAGTAGTGTGGTTGTACAGTGATGTGTGTGATAGTAGTAGTGCGGTTGTACAGTGATGTGTGTGATAGTAGTAGTGCGGTTGTACAGTGATGTGTGTGATAGTAGTAGTGCGGTTGTACAGTGATGTGTGTGATAGTAATAGTGCAGTTGTACAGTGATGTGTGTGATAGTAGTAGTGCGGTTGTACAGTGATGTGTGTGATAGTAGTAGTGCAATTGTACAGTGATGTGTGTGATTGTAGTAGTGCGGTTGTACAGTGATGTGTGTGATAGTAGTAGTGCGGTTGTACAGTGATGTGTGTGATGGTAATAGTGCAGTTGTACAGTGATGTGTGTGATTGTAGTAGTGCGGTTGTACAGTGATGTGTGTTATAGTAATAGTGCGGTTGTACAGTGATGTGTGTGATAGTAGTAGTGCGGTTGTACAGTGATGTGTGTGATAGTAATAGTGCAGTTGTACAGTGATGTGTGTGATTGTAGTAGTGCGGTTGTACAGTGATGTGTGTGATAGTAGTAGTGCGGTTCTACAGTGATGTGTGTGATAGTAGTAGTGCAGTTGTACAGTGATGTGTGTGATAGGAGTAGTGCAGTTGTACAGTGATGTGTGTTATAGGAGTAGTGCGGTTGTACAGTGCTGTGTGTGATTGTAGTAGTGAGGTTGTACAGTGATGTGTGTGATAGTAGTAGTGTGGTTGTATAGTGATGCGTGTGATAGTAGTAGTGCGGTTGTACAGTAATGTGTGTGATAGTAGTAGTGCGGTTGTACAGTGATGTGTGTGATAGTAGTAGTGTGGTTGTACAGTGATGTGTGTGATAGTAGTAGTGTGGTTGTACAGTGATGTGTGTGATAGTAGTAGTGTGGTTGTACAGTGATGTGTGTGTGATAGTAGTAGTGCGGTTGAACAGTGATGTGTGTGATAGTAGTAGTGCGGTTGTACAGTGATGTGTGTGATAGTAGTAGTGCGGTTAAACAGTGATGTGTGTGATAGTAGTAGTGTGGTTGTACATTGATGTGTGTGATTGTAGTAGTGCGGTTGTATAGTGATGTGTGTGATAGTAGTAGTGCGGTTGTACAGTGATGTGTGTGATTGTAGTAGTGTGGTTGTACACTGATGTGTGTGATAGTAGTAGTGAGGTTGTACACTGATGTGTGTGATAGTAGTAGTGTGGTTGTACAGTGATGTGTGTGATAGTAATAGTGCGGTTGTACAGTGATGTGTGTGATTGTAGTAGTATGGTTGTACAGTGATGTGTGTGATTGTAGTAGTGTGGTTGTACACTGATGTGTGTGATAGTAGTAGTGCGGTTGTACACTGATGTGTGTGATAGTAGTAGTGTGGTTATATAGTGATGCGTGTGATAGTAGTGCGGTTGTACAGTGATGTGTGTGATAGTAGTAGTGCGGTTGTACAGTGATGTGTGTGATAGTAGTAGTGCGGGTGTACAGTGATGTGTGTGATAGTAGTAGTGCGGTTGTACAGTGATGTGTGTGATAGTAGTAGTGTGGTTGTACAGTGATGTGTGTGTGATAGTAGTAGTGCGGTTGAACAGTGATGTGTGTGATAGTAGTAGTGCGGTTGTACAGTGATGTGTGTGATAGTAGTAGTGCGGTTGTACAGTGATGTGTGTGATAGTAGTAGTGTGGTTGTACAGTGATGTGTGTGATTGTAGTAGTGTGGTTGTACAGTGATGTGTGTGATAGTAGTAGTGCGGTTGTACAGTGATGTGTGTGATAGTAGTAGTGCGGTTGTACAGTGATGTGTGTGATAGTAGTAGTGTGGTTGTACAGTGATGTGTGTGATAGTAGTAGTGTGGTTGTACAGTGATGTGTGTGATAGTAATAGTGCAGCTGTACACTGATGTGTGTGATAGTATTAGTGTGGTTGTACAGTGATGTGTGTGTGATAGTAGTAGTGCGGTTGAACAGTGATGTGTGTGATAGTAGTAGTGCGGTTGTACAGTGATGTGTGTGATTGTAGCAGTGCGGTTGAACAGTGATGTGTGTGATAGTAATAGTGTGGTTGTACATTGATGTGTGTGATTGTAGTAGTGCGGTTGTATAGTGATGTGTGTGATAGTAGTAGTGCGGTTGTACAGTGATGTGTGTGATAGTAGTAGTGCGGTTGTACAGTGATGTGTGTGATAGTAGTAGTGCGGTTAAACAGTGATGTGTGTGATAGTAGTAGTGTGGTTGTACATTGTTGTGTGTGATTGTAGTAGTGTGGTTGTACAGTGATGTGTGTGATAGTAATAGTGCGGTTGTACAGTGATGTGTGTGATAGTAGTAGTGTGGTTGTACAGTGATGTGCGTGATTGTAGTAGTGAGGTTGTACAGTGATGTGTGTGATAGTAATAGTGCGGTTGTACAGTGATGTGTGTGATAGTATTAGTGCGGTTGTGCAGTAATGTGTGTGATTGTAGTAGTGCGGTTGTACAGTGTAGTAGTGCGGGTGTACAGTGATGTGTGTGATAGTAGTAGTGCGGTTGTACAGTGATGTGTGTGATAGTAGTAGTGCGGTTGTACAGTGATGTGTGTGATAGTAGTAGTGTGGTTGTACAGTGATGTGTGTGATAGTAGTAGTGCGGTTGTACAGTGATGTGTGTGATTGTAGTAGTGCAGGTGTACAGTGATGTGTGTGATAGTAGTAGTGCGGTTGTACAGTGATGTGTGTGATAGTAGTAGTGCGGTTGTACAGTGATGTGTGTGATAGTAATAGTGCGGTTGTACAGTGATGTGTGTGATAGTAGTAGTGTGGTTGTACACTGATGTGTGTGATAGTAGTAGTACGGTTGTACAGTGATGTGTGTGATAGTAGTAGTGCGGTTGTACAGTGATGTGTGTGATAGTAGTAGTGTGGTTGTACAGTGATGTGTGTGATTGTAGTAGTGCAGTTGTACAGTGATGTGTGTGATAGTAGTAGTGCGGTTGTATAGTGATGTGTGTGATTGTAGTAGTGTGGTTGTACACTGATGTGTGTGACAGTAGTAGTGAGGTTGTACAGTGATGTGTGTGAAAGTAGTAGTGTGGTTGTATAGTAATGTGTGTGATAGTAGTAGTGTGGTTGTACAGTGATGTGTGTGATTGTAGTAGTATGGTTGTACAGTGATGTGTGTGATAGTAGTAGTGCGGTTGTACAGTGATGTGTGTGACTGTAGTAGTGCAGTTGTACAGTGATGTGTGTGATAGTAGTAGTGCGGTTATACAGTGATGTGTGTGATTGTAGTAGTGTGGTTATACACTGATGTGTGTGATAGTAGTAGTGCGGTTGTACACTGATGTGTGTGATAGTAGTAGTGCGGTTGTATAGTAATGTGTGTGATAGTAGTAGTGTGGTTGTACAGTGATGTGTGTGATTGTAGTAGTGTGGTTGTATAGTGATGTGTGTGATAGTAGTAGTGCGGTTGTATAGTGATGTGTGTGATAGTAGTAGTGCGGTTGTACAGTGATGTGTGTGATAGTAGTAGTGCGGGTGTACACTGATGTGTGTGATTGTAGTAGTGCAGTTGTACAGTGATGTGTGTGATAGTAATAGTGCAGTTGTACACTGATGTGTGTGATAGTAGTAGTGCGGTTGTACAGTGATGTGTGTGATTGTAGTAGTGCAGATGTACAGTGATGTGTGTGATAGGAGTAGTGCGGTTGTACACTGATGTGTGTGATAGTAATAGTGCAGATGTACAGTGATGTGTGTGATAGGAGTAGTGCGGTTGTACACTGATGTGTGTGATAGTAGTAGTGTGGTTGTATAGTGATGTGTGTGATAGTAGTAGTGCAGTTGTACAGTGATGTGTGTGATAGAAGTAGTGCAGATGTACAGTGATGTGTGTGATAGGAGTAGTGCGGTTGTACACTGATGTGTGTGATAGTAATAGTGCGGTTGTACAGTAATGTGTGTGATTGTAGTACTGCGGTTGTACAGTGATGTGTGTGATTGTAGTAGTGTGGTTGTACAGTGATGTGTGTGATAGTATTAGTGTAGTTGTATAGTGATGTTTGTGATAGTGGTAGTGTGGTTGTACAGTGATGTGTGTGATAGTAATAGTGCGGTTGTACAGTGATGTGTGTGATAGTAGTAGTGCGGTTGTACAGTGATGTGTGTGATAGTAGTAGTGCAGTTGTACTGTGATGTGTGTGATAGTAGTAGTGCGGGTGTACAGTGATGTGTGTGATTGTAGTAGTGCGGTTGTACAGTGATGTGTGTGATTGTAGTAGTGCGGTTGTACAGTGATGTGTGTGATAGTAGTAGTGCGATTGAACACTGATGTGTGTGACAGTAGTAGTGCGGTTGTACAGTGATGTGTGTGATAGTAGTAGTGCGGTTGTACAGTGATGTGTGTGATAGTAGTAGTGCTGGTGTACAGTGATGTGTGTGATAGGAGTAGTGCAGTTGTACAGTGATGTGTGTGATAGTAGTAGTGCAGTTGTACAGTGATGTGTGTGATAGTAGTAGTGCGGGTGTACAGTGATGTGTGTGATAGTAGTAGTGCGATTGAACACTGATGTGTGTGATAGTAGTAGTGCGGTTGTACAGTGATGTGTGTGATAGTAGTAGTGCGGTTGTATAGTGATGTGTGTGATAGTAGTAGTGCGGTTGTATAGTGATGTGTGTGATAGTAGTAGTGCGGTTGTACAGTGATGTGTGTGATAGTAGTAGTGCAGTTGTACAGTGATGTGTGTGATAGTAGTAGTGCGGTTGTACAGTGATGTGTGTGATAGTAGTAGTGTGGTTGTACAGTGATGTGTGTGATAGGAGTAGTGCGGTTGTATAGTGATGTGTGTGATAGTAGTAGTGCGGTTGTACAGTGATGTGTGTGATAGTAGTAGTGCGGTTGTACAGTGATGTGTGTGATAGTAGTAGTGCGGGTGTACAGTGATGTGTGTGATAGTAGTAGTGCGGGTGTACAGTGATGTGTGTGATAGGAGTAGTGCAGTTGTACAGTGATGTGTGTGATAGTAGTAGTGCGGTTGTACAGTGATGTGTGTGATAGTAGTAGTGCGGTTGTACAGTTATGTGTGTGATAGTAGTAGTGCGGGTGTACAGTGATGTGTGTGATAGTAGTAGTGCGGGTGTACAGTGATGTGTGTGATAGGAGTAGTGCGGTTGTACAGTGATGTGTGTGATAGTAGTAGTGCAGTTGTACAGTGATGTGTGTGATAGTAGTAGTGCGGGTGTACAGTGATGTGCGTGATAGTAGTAGTGCGGGTGTACAGTGATGTGTGTGATAGGAGTAGTGCAGTTGTACAGTGATGTGTGTGATAGTAGTAGTGAGGTTGTATAGTGATGTGTGTGATAGTAGTAGTGCAGTTGTACAGTGATGTGTGTGATAGTAGTAGTGCAGTTGTACAGTGATGTGTGTGATAGTAGTAGTGAGGTTGTATAGTGATGTGTGTGATAGTAGTAGTGCGGGTGTACAGTGATGTGTGTGATAGTAGTAGTGCGGTTGTACAGTGATGTGTGTGATAGTAGTAGTGCGGTTGTACAGTGATGTGTGTGATAGTAGTAGTGCGGTTGTACAGTGATGTGTGTGATAGTAGTAGTGCGGTTGTACAGTGATGTGTGTGATAGTAGTAGTGTGGTTGTACAGTGATGTGTGTGATTGTAGTAGTGCAGTTGTACAGTGATGTGTGTGGTAGTAGTAGTGTGGTTGTACAGTGATGTGTGTGTGATAGTAGTAGTGCGGGTGTACAGTGATGTGTGTGATAGTAGTAGTGCGGTTCTACAGTGATGTGTGTGATAGTAGTAGTGCGGTTGTACAGTGATGTGTGTGATAGTAGTAGTGCGGTTGTACAGTGATGTGTGTGATAGTAGTAGTGCGGTTGTACAGTGATGTGTGTGATAGTAGTAGTGTGGTTGTACAGTGATGTGTGTGATAGTAGTAGTGTGGTTGTACAGTGATGTGTGTGATAGTAGTAGTGTGGTTGTACAGTGATGTGTGTGATAGTAGTAGTGTGGGTGTACAGTGATGTCTGTGATAGTAGTAGTGCGGTTGTACAGTGATGTGTGTGATAGTAGTAGTGCGGTTGTACAGTGATGTGTGTGATAGTAGTAGTGCGGTTGTACAGTGATGTGTGTGATAGTAGTAGTGCGGTTGTACAGTGATGTGTGTGATAGTAGTAGTGCGGTTGTACAGTGATGTGTGTGATAGTAGTAGTGTGGTTGTACAGTGATGTGTGTGATTGTAGTAGTGCAGTTGTACAGTGATGTGTGTGATAGTAGTAGTGTGGTTGTACAGTGATGTGTTTGTGATAGTAGTAGTGCGGGTGTACAGTGATGTGTGTGATAGTAGTAGTGCGGTTCTACAGTGATGTGTGTGATAGTAGTAGTGCGGTTGTACAGTGATGTGTGTGATAGTAGTAGTGCGGTTGTACAGTGATGTGTGTGATAGTAGTAGTGCGGTTGTACAGTGATGTGTGTGATAGTAGTAGTGTGGTTGTACAGTGATGTGTGTGATAGTAGTAGTGTGGTTGTACAGTGATGTGTGTGATAGTAGTAGTGTGGTTGTACAGTGATGTGTGTGATAGTAGTAGTGCGGTTGTACAGTGATGTGTGTGATAGTAGTAGTGCGGTTGTACAGTGATGTGTGTGATAGTAGTAGTGTGGTTGTATAGTGATGTGTGTGATAGTAGTAGTGCAGTTGTACAGTGATGTGTGTGATAGTAGTAGTGTGGTTGTATAGTGATGTGTGTGATAGTAGTAGTGTGGTTGTATAGTGATGTGTGTGATAGTAGTAGTGCGGGTGTACAGTGATGTGTGTGATAGTAGTAGTGCGGTTGTACAGTGATGTGTGTGATAGTAGTAGTGTGGTTGTACAGTGATGTGTGTGATAGTAGTAGTGCGGTTGTACAGTGATGTGTGTGATAGTAGTAGTGTGGTTGTACAGTGATGTGTGTGATAGTAGTAGTGCGGTTGTACAGTGATGTGTGTGATAGTAGTAGTGCGGTTGTACAGTGATGTGTGTGATAGTAGTAGTGTGGTTGTATAGTGATGTGTGTGATAGTAGTAGTGCAGTTGTACAGTGATGTGTGTGATAGTAGTAGTGTGGTTGTATAGTGATGTGTGTGATAGTAGTAGTGCGGGTGTACAGTGATGTGTGTGATAGTAGTAGTGCGGTTCTACAGTGATGTGTGTGATAGTAGTAGTGCGGTTGTACAGTGATGTGCGTGATAGTAGTAGTGCGGGTGTACAGTGATGTGTGTGATAGTAGTAGTGCGGGTGTACAGTGATGTGTGTGATAGTAGTAGTGCGGTTGTATAGTGATGTGTGTGATAGTAGTAGTGCGGTTGTATAGTGATGTATCAGGTTGTACAGAGCTGGACTTAGCTTTAAAGATCCAGTGCGGACAACCAGGCAAAAGGATTAGCTGGCCCTTGGCAGGAGACGTAGCGGTGATGCTGGCAGGTAAACAATGGAAACATCAGGCGGCAGGACGAGGAGTTCTGTATATTGACAACCGCACAGTCCTGAAGCCACACCCATCTGTGGTGGCCGAATAACCGCACAATGTCAGTAGTCACACAGATATTACCCACAATATCATATAAAGTGGGGGGTCGGCCAGGAATGAGGAGAACAGCCAGAAATACAGCCAGGATTAACCATTACAGTCCTGCAAGAGGTGGGTGTGATACAGATGGTAGTCACAACTACCAGGAGATACAGGCATATCCAAGAGGAACCGGGCGATAACAGAAGACACAACATTATAATCTGCACTGACAACTGCTCTCACCCATCCAGACCACACAATGAGCCACTGTATCTAATCCTATCCTGTGTGATACTGTATACTGAGCTGTATCTAATCCTATCCTGTGTGATACTGTATACTGAGCTGTGTATCTAATCCTATCCTGTGTGATACTGTATACTGTGCTGTGTATCTAATCCTATCCTGTGTGATACTGTATACTGAGCTGTATCTAATCCTATCCTATGTGATACTGTATACTGAGCTGTGTATCTAATCCTATCCTGTGTGATACTGTATACTGAGCTGTGTATCTAATCCTATCCTGTGTGATACTGTATACTGAGCTGTATCTAATCCTATCCTGTGTGATACTGTATACTGAGCTGTGTATCTAATCCTATCCTATGTGATACTGTATACTGAGCTGTGTATCTAATCCTATCCTCTGTGATACTGTATACTGAGCCGTGTATCTAATCCTATCCTGTGTGATACTGTATACTGAGCTGTGTATCTAATCCTATCCTGTGTGATACTGTAAACTGAGATGTATCTAATCCTATCCTGTGTGATACTGTATACTGAGCTGTGTATCTAATCCTATCCTGTGTGATACTGTATACTGAGCTGTATCTAATCCTATCCTGTGTGATACTGTATACTGAGCTGTGTATCTAATCCTATCCTGTGTGATACTGTATACTGAGCTGTATCTAATCCTATCCTGTGTGATACTGTGTACTGAGCTGTATCTAATCCTATCCTGTGTGATACTGTATACTGAGCTGTGTATCTAATCCTATCCTGTGTGATATTGTATACTGAGCTGTGTATCTAATCCTATCCTGTGTGATACTGTATACTGAGCTGTATCTAATCCTATCCTGTGTGATACTGTATACTGAGCTGTGTATCTAATCCTATCCTGTGTGATACTGTATACTGAGCTGTGTATCTAATCCTATCCTGTGTGATACTGTATACTGAGCTGTGTATCTAATCCTATCATGTGAGATACTGTATACTGAGCTGTGTATCTAATCCTATCCTGTGTGATACTGTATACTGAGCTGTATCTAATCCTATCCTGTGTGATACTGTATACTGAGCTGTATCTAATCCTATCCTGTGTGATACTGTATACTGAGCTGTGTATCTAATCCTATCCTGTGTGATACTGTATACTGAGCTGTGTATCTAATCCTATCCTGTGTGATACTGTATACTGAGCTGTATCTAATCCTATCCTGTGTGATACTGTATACTGAGCTGTGTATCTAATCCTATCCTGTGTGATACTGTATACTGAGCCATGTATCTAATCCTATCCTGTGTGATACTGTATACTGAGCTGTATCTAATACTATCCTGTGTGATACTGTATACTGAGCTGTATCTAATCCTATCCTGTGTGATACTGTATACTGAGCTGTGTATCTAATCCTATCCTGTGTGATACTGTATACTGAGCTGTGTATCTAATCCTATCCTGTGTGATACTGTATACTGAGCTGTGTATCTAATCCTATCCTGTGTGATACTGTATACTGAGCTGTGTATCTAATCCTATCCTGTGTGATACTGTATACTGAGCTGTGTATCTAATCCTATCCTGTGTGATACTGTATACTGAGCTGTGTATCTAATCCTATCCTGTGTGATACTGTATACTGAGCTGTATCTAATCCTATCCTGTGTGATACTGTATACTGAGCTGTATCTAATCCTATCCTGTGTGATACTGTATACTGAGCTGTGTATCTAATCCTATCCTGTGTGATACTGTATACTGAGCTGTATCTAATCCTATCCTGTGTGATACTGTATACTGAGCTGTGTATCTAATCCTATCCTGTGTGATACTGTATACTGAGCTGTATCTAATCCTATCCTGTGTGATACTGTGTACTGAGCTGTATCTAATCCTATCCTGTGTGATACTGTATACTGAGCTGTATCTAATCCTATCCTGTGTGATACTGTATACTGAGCTGTGTATCTAATCCTATCCTGTGTGATACTGTATACTGAGCTGTGTATCTAATCCTATCCTGTGTGATATTGTATACTGAGCTGTGTATCTAATCCTATCCTGTGTGATACTGTATACTGAGCTGTGTATCTAATCCTATCCTGTGTGATACTGTATACTGAGCTGTGTATCTAATCCTATCCTGTGTGATACTGTATACTGAGCTGTGTATCTAATCCTATCCTGTGTGATACTGTATACTGAGCTGTATCTAATCCTATCCTGTGTGATACTGTATACTGAGCTGTGTATCTAATCCTATCCTGTGTGATACTGTATACTGAGCCATGTATCTAATCCTATCCTGTGTGATACTGTATACTGAGCTGTATCTAATACTATCCTGTGTGATACTGTATACTGAGCTGTATCTAATCCTATCCTGTGTGATACTGTATACTGAGCTGTGTATCTAATCCTATCCTGTGTGATACTGTATACTGAGCTGTGTATCTAATCCTATCCTGTGTGATACTGTATACTGAGCTGTGTATCTAATCCTATCCTGTGTGATACTGTATACTGAGCTGTATCTAATCCTATCCTGTGTGATACTGTATACTGAGCTGTGTATCTAATCCTATCCTGTGTGATACTGTATACTGAGCTGTATCTAATCCTATCCTGTGTGATACTGTATACTGAGCTGTGTATCTAATCCTATCCTGTGTGATACTGTATACTGAGCTGTGTATCTAATCCTATCCTGTGTGATACTGTATACTGAGCTGTATCTAATCCTATCCTGTGTGATACTGTATACTGAGCTGTGTATCTAATCCTATCCTGTGTGATACTGTATACTGAGCTGTATCTAATCCTATCCTGTGTGATACTGTGTACTGAGCTGTATCTAATCCTATCCTGTGTGATACTGTATACTGAGCTGTATCTAATCCTATCCTGTGTGATACCGTATACTGAGCTGTGTATCTAATCCTATCCTGTGTGATACTGTATACTGAGCTGTGTATCTAATCCTATCCTGTGTGATACTGTATACTGAGCTGTATCTAATCCTATCCTGTGTGATACTGTATACTGAGCCGTGTATCTAATCCTATCCTGTGTGATACTGTATACTGAGCTGTATCTAATCCTATCCTGTGTGATACTGTATACTGAGCTGTATCTAATCCTATCCTGTGTGATACTGTATACTGAGCTGTGTATCTAATCCTATCCTCTGTGATACTGTATACTGAGCTGTGTATCTAATCCTATCCTGTGTGATACTGTATACTGAGCTGTGTATCTAATCCTATCCTGTGTGATACTGTATACTGAGCTGTGTATCTAATCCTATCCTGTGTGATACTGTATACTGAGCTGTATCTAATCCTATCCTCTGTGATACTGTATACTGAGCTGTGTATCTAATCCTATCCTGTGTGATACTGTATACTGAGCTGTATCTAATCCTATCCTGTGTGATACTGTATACTGAGCTGTGTATCTAATCCTATCCTCTGTGATACTGTATACTGAGCTGTGTATCTAATCCTATCCTGTGTGATACTGTATACTGAGCTGTGTATCTAATCCTATCCTGTGTGATACTGTATACTGAGCTGTGTATCTAATCCTATCCTGTGTGATACTGTATACTGAGCTGTGTATCTAATCCTATCCTGTGTGATACTGTATACTGAGCTGTGTATCTAATCCTATCCTGTGTGATACTGTATACTGAGCTGTATCTAATCCTATCCTGTGTGATACTGTATACTGAGCTGTATCTAATCCTATCCTGTGTGATACTGTATACTGAGCTGTGTATCTAATCCTATCCTGTGTGATACTGTATACTGAGCTGTATCTAATCCTATCCTGTGTGATACTGTATACTGAGCTGTATCTAATCCTATCCTGTGTGATACTGTATACTGAGCTGTGTATCTAATCCTATCCTGTGTGATACTGTATACTGAGCTGTGTATCTAATCCTATCCTGTGTGATACTGTATACTGAGCTGTATCTAATCCTATCCTGTGTGATACTGTATACTGAGCTGTGTATCTAATCCTATCCTGTGTGATACTGTATACTGAGCTGTATCTAATCCTATCCTGTGTGATACTGTATACTGAGCTGTATCTAATCCTATCCTGTGTGATACTGTATACTGAGCTGTGTATCTAATCCTATCCTGTGTGATACTGTATACTGAGCTGTGTATCTAATCCTATCCTGTGGGATACTGTATACTGAGCTGTATCTAATCCTATCCTATGTGATATTGTATACTGAGACGTGTATCTAATCCTATCCTGTGTGATACTGTATACTGAGCTGTGTATCTAATCCTATCCTGTGTGATACTGTATACTGAGCCATGTATCTAATCCTATCCTGTGTGATACTGTATACTGAGCTGTATCTAATCCTATCCTGTGTGATACTGTATACTGAGCTGTGTATCTAATCCTATCCTGTGTGATACTGTATACTGAGCTGTGTATCTAATCCTATCCTGTGTGATACTGTATACTGAGCTGTATCTAATCCTATCCTGTGTGATACTGTATACTGAGCTGTGTATCTAATCCTATCCTGTGTGATACTGTATACTGAGCTGTATCTAATCCTATCCTGTGTGATACTGTATACTGAGCTGTATCTAATCCTATCCTGTGTGATACTGTATACTGAGCTGTGTATCTAATCCTATCCTGTGTGATACTGTATACTGAGCTGTGTATCTAATCCTATCCTGTGGGATACTGTATACTGAGCTGTATCTAATCCTATCCTATGTGATACTGTATACTGAGCTGTGTATCTAATCCTATCCTGTGTGATACTGTATACTGAGCTGTGTATCTAATCCTATCCTGTGTGATACTGTATACTGAGCTGTATCTAATCCTATCCTGTGTGATACTGTATACTGAGCTGTATCTAATCCTATCCTGTGTGATACTGTATACTGAGCTGTATCTAATCCTATCCTGTGTGATACTGTATACTGAGCTGTGTATCTAATCCTATCCTGTGTGATACTGTATACTGAGCTGTGTATCTAATCCTATCCTGTGTGATACTGTATACTGAGCTGTGTATCTAATCCTATCCTGTGTGATACTGTATACTGAGCTGTATCTAATCCTATCCTGTGTGATACTGTATACTGAGCTGTATCTAATCCTATCCTGTGTGATACTGTATACTGAGCTGTGTATCTAATCCTATCCTGTGTGATACTGTATACTGAGCTGTGTATCTAATCCTATCCTCTGTGATACTGTATACTGAGCTGTGTATCTAATCCTATCCTGTGTGATACTGTATACTGAGCTGTATCTAATCCTATCCTGTGTGATACTGTATACTGAGCTGTGTATCTAATCCTATCCTGTGTGATTCTGTATACTGAGCTGTGTATCTAATCCTATCCTCTGTGATACTGTATACTGAGCTGTGTATCTAATCCTATCCTGTGTGATACTGTATACTGAGCTGTATCTAATCCTATCCTGTGTGATACTGTATACTGAGCTGTGTATCTAATCCTATCCTGTGTGATACTGTATACTGAGCTGTATCTAATCCTATCCTGTGTGATACTGTGTACTGAGCTGTATCTAATCCTATCCTGTGTGATACTGTATACTGAGCTGTGTATCTAATCCTATCCTGTGTGATACTGTATACTGAGCTGTGTATCTAATCCTATCCTGTGTGATACTGTATACTGAGCTGTGTATCTAATCCTATCCTCTGTGATACTGTATACTGAGCTGTGTATCTAATCCTATCCTGTGTGATACTGTATACTGAGCTGTATCTAATCCTATCCTGTGTGATACTGTATACTGAGCTGTATCTAATCCTATCCTGTGTGATACTGTATACTGAGCTGTGTATCTAATCCTATCCTGTGTGATTCTGTATACTGAGCTGTGTATCTAATCCTATCCTGTGTGATACTGTATACTGAGCTGTATCTAATCCTATCCTGTGTGATACTGTATACTGAGCTGTGTATCTAATCCTATCCTGTGTGATACTGTATACTGAGCTGTGTATCTAATCCTATCCTGTGTGATACTGTATACTGAGCTGTATCTAATCCTATCCTGTGTGATACTGTATACTGAGCTGTGTATCTAATCCTATCCTGTGTGATACTGTATACTGAGCTGTGTATCTAATCCTATCCTGTGTGATACTGTATACTGAGCTGTATCTAATCCTATCCTGTGTGATACTGTATACTGAGCTGTATCTAATCCTATCCTGTGTGATACTGTATACTGAGCTGTGTATCTAATCCTATCCTGTGTGATTCTGTATACTGAGCTGTGTATCTAATCCTATCCTGTGTGATACTGTATACTGAGCTGTATCTAATCCTATCCTGTGTGATACTGTATACTGAGCTGTGTATCTAATCCTATCCTGTGTGATACTGTATACTGAGCTGTGTATCTAATCCTATCCTGTGTGATACTGTATACTGAGCTGTGTATCTAATCCTATCCTGTGTGATACTGTATACTGAGCTGTGTATCTAATCCTATCCTGTGTGATTCTGTATACTGAGCTGTGTATCTAATCCTATCCTGTGTGATACTGTATACTGAGCTGTATCTAATCCTATCCTGTGTGATACTGTATACTGAGCTGTATCTAATCCTATCCTGTGTGATACTGTATACTGAGCTGTGTATCTAATCCTATCCTGTGTGATACTGTATACTGAGCTGTATCTAATCCTATCCTGTGTGATACTGTGTACTGAGCTGTATCTAATCCTATCCTGTGTGATACTGTATACTGAGCTGTGTATCTAATCCTATCCTGTGTGATACTGTATACTGAGCTGTGTATCTAATCCTATCCTGTGTGATACTGTATACTGAGCTGTGTATCTAATCCTATCCTGCTGTGATACTGTATACTGAGCTGTGTATCTAATCCTATCCTGTGTGATACTGTATACTGAGCTGTATCTAATCCTATCCTGTGTGATACTGTATACTGAGCTGTATCTAATCCTATCCTGTGTGATACTGTATACTGAGCTGTGTATCTAATCCTATCCTGTGTGATTCTGTATACTGAGCTGTGTATCTAATCCTATCCTGTGTGATACTGTATACTGAGCTGTATCTAATCCTATCCTGTGTGATACTGTATACTGAGCTGTGTATCTAATCCTATCCTGTGTGATACTGTATACTGAGCTGTGTATCTAATCCTATCCTGTGTGATACTGTATACTGAGCTGTATCTAATCCTATCCTGTGTGATACTGTATACTGAGCTGTGTATCTAATCCTATCCTGTGTGATACTGTATACTGAGCTGTGTATCTAATCCTATCCTGTGTGATACTGTATACTGAGCTGTATCTAATCCTATCCTGTGTGATACTGTATACTGAGCTGTATCTAATCCTATCCTGTGTGATACTGTATACTGAGCTGTGTATCTAATCCTATCCTGTGTGATTCTGTATACTGAGCTGTGTATCTAATCCTATCCTGTGTGATACTGTATACTGAGCTGTATCTAATCCTATCCTGTGTGATACTGTATACTGAGCTGTGTATCTAATCCTATCCTGTGTGATACTGTATACTGAGCTGTGTATCTAATCCTATCCTGTGTGATACTGTATACTGAGCTGTGTATCTAATCCTATCCTGTGTGATACTGTATACTGAGCTGTGTATCTAATCCTATCCTGTGTGATTCTGTATACTGAGCTGTGTATCTAATCCTATCCTGTGTGATACTGTATACTGAGCTGTATCTAATCCTATCCTGTGTGATACTGTATACTGAGCTGTGTATCTAATCCTATCCTGTGTGATACTGTATACTGAGCTGTGTATCTAATCCTATCCTGTGTGATTCTGTATACTGAGCTGTGTATCTAATCCTATCCTGTGTGATACTGTATACTGAGCTGTGTATCTAATCCTATCCTGTGGGATACTGTATTCTGAGCTGTATCTAATCCTATCCTATGTGATACTGTATACTGAGCTGTGTATCTAATCCTATCCTGTGTGATACTGTATACTGAGCTGTGTATCTAATCCTATCCTGTGTGATACTGTATACTGAGCTGTATCTAATCCTATCCTGTGTGATACTGTATACTGAGCTGTATCTAATCCTATCCTGTGTGATACTGTATACTGAGCTGTGTATCTAATCCTATCCTGTGTGATACTGTATACTGAGCTGTGTATCTAATCCTATCCTGTGTGATACTGTATACTGAGCTGTGTATCTAATCCTATCCTGTGTGATACTGTATACTGAGCTGTGTATCTAATCCTATCCTGTGTGATACTGTATACTGAGCTGGTATCTAATCCTATCCTGTGTGATACTGTATACTGAGCTGTGTATCTAATCCTATCCTGTGTGATTCTGTATACTGAGCTGTGTATCTAATCCTATCCTGTGTGATACTGTATACTGAGCTGTATCTAATCCTATCCTGTGTGATACTGTATACTGAGCTGTGTATCTAATCCTATCCTGTGTGATACTGTATACTGAGCTGTGTATCTAATCCTATCCTGTGTGATACTGTATACTGAGCTGTGTATCTAATCCTATCCTGTGTGATACTGTATACTGAGCTGTATCTAATCCTATCCTGTGTGATACTGTATACTGAGCTGTATCTAATCCTATCCTGTGTGATACTGTATACTGAGCTGTATCTAATCCTATCCTGTGTGATACTGTATACTGAGCTGTGTATCTAATCCTATCCTGTGTGATACTGTATACTGAGCTGTGTATCTAATCCTATCCTGTGTGATACTGTATACTGAGCTGTGTATCTAATCCTATCCTGTGTGATACTGTATACTGAGCTGTGTATCTAATCCTATCCTGTGTGATACTGTATACTGAGCTGTGTATCTAATCCTATCCTGTGTGATACTGTATACTGAGCTGTGTATCTAATCCTATCCTGTGTGATACTGTATACTGAGCTGTGTATCTAATCCTATCCTGTGTGATACTGTATACTGAGCTGTGTATCTAATCCTATCCTGTTGATACTGTATACTGAGCTGTGTATCTAATCCTATCCTGTGTGATACTGTATACTGAGCTGTGTATCTAATCCTATCCTGTGTGATACTGTATACTGAGCTGTGTATCTAATCCTATCCTGTGTGATACTGTATACTGAGCTGTATCTAATCCTATCCTCTGTGATACTGTATACTGAGCTGTGTATCTAATCCTATCCTGTGTGATACTGTATACTGAGCTGTGTATCTAATCCTATCCTGTGTGATACTGTATACTGAGCTGTGTATCTAATCCTATCCTGTGTGATACTGTATACTGAGCTGTGTATCTAATCCTATCCTCTGTGATACTGTATACTGAGCTGTGTATCTAATCCTATCCTCTGTGATACTGTATACTGAGCTGTATCTAATCCTATCCTCTGTGATACTGTATACTGAGCTGTGTATCTAATCCTATCCTGTGTGATACTGTATACTGAGCTGTGTATCTAATCCTATCCTCTGTGATACTGTATACTGAGCTGTGTATCTAATCCTATCCTGTGTGATACTGTATACTGAGCTGTGTATCTAATCCTATCCTGTGTTATACTGTATACGGAGCTGTGTATCTAATCCTATCCTGTGTGATACTGTATACTGAGCTGTATCTAATCCTATCCTGTGTGATACTGTATACTGAGCTGTATCTAATCCTATCCTGTGTGATACTGTATACTGAGCTGTGTATCTAATCCTATCCTGTGTGATTCTGTATACTGAGCTGTGTATCTAATCCTATCCTGTGTGATACTGTATACTGAGCTGTATCTAATCCTATCCTGTGTGATACTGTATACTGAGCTGTGTATCTAATCCTATCCTGTGTGATACTGTATACTGAGCTGTATCTAATCCTATCCTGTGTGATACTGTATACTGAGCTGTGTATCTAATCCTATCCTGTGTGATACTGTATACTGAGCTGTGTATCTAATCCTATCCTGTGTGATACTGTATACTGAGCTGTATCTAATCCTATCCTGTGTGATACTGTATACTGAGCTGTGTATCTAATCCTATCCTGTGTGATACTGTATACTGAGCTGTATCTAATCCTATCCTGTGTGATACTGTATACGGAGCTGTGTATCTAATCCTATCCTGTGTGATACTGTATACTGAGCTGTGTATCTAATCCTATCCTGTGTGATACCGTATACTGAGCTGTATCTAATCCTATCCTGTGTGATACTGTATACTGAGCTGTGTATCTAATCCTATCCTGTGTGATACTGTATACTGAGCTGTGTATCTAATCCTATCCTGTGTGATACTGTATACTGAGCTGTGTATCTAATCCTATCCTGTGTGATACTGTGTACTGAGCTGTGTATCTAATCCTATCCTGTGTGATTCTGTATACTGAGCTGTGTATCTAACCCTATCCTGTGTGATACTGTATACTGAGCTGTATCTAATCCTATCCTGTGTGATACTGTATACTGAGCTGTATCTAATCCTATCCTGTGTGATACTGTATACGGAGCTGTGTATCTAATCCTATCCTGTGTGATACTGTATACGGAGCTGTGTATCTAATCCTATCCTGTGTGATTCTGTATACTGAGCTGTGTATCTAATCCTATCCTGTGTGATACTGTGTACTGAGCTGTATCTAATCCTATCCTGTGTGATTCTGTATACTGAGCTGTGTATCTAATCCTATCCTGTGTGATACTGTGTACTGAGCTGTATCTAATTCTATCCTGTTTGATTCTGTATACTGAGCTGTGTATCTAATCCTATCCTGTGTGATACTGTATACTGAGCTGTGTATCTAATCCTATCCTGTGTGATACTGTATACTGAGCTGTGTATCTAATCCTATCCTGTGTGATACTGTATACTGAGCTGTATCCAATCCTATCCTGTGTGATACTGTATACTGAGCTGTGTATCTAATCCTATCCTGTGTGATACTGTATACTGAGCTGTGTATCTAATCCTATCCTGTGTGATACTGTATACTGAGCTGTATCTAATCCTATCCTGTGTGATACTGTATACTGAGCTGTATCTAATCCTATCCTGTGTGATACTGTATACTGAGCTGTGTATCTAATCCTATCCTGTGTGATACTGTATACTGAGCTGTGAATCTAATCCTATCCTGTGTGATACTGTATACTGAGCTGTGTATCTAATCCTATCCTGTGTGATACTGTATACTGAGCTGTATCTAATCTTATCCTGTGTGATACTGTATACTGAGCTGTGTATCTAATCCTATCCTGTGTGATACTGTATACTGAGCTGTATCTAATCCTATCCTCTGTGATACTGTATACTGAGCTGTGTATCTAATCCTATCCTGTGTGATACTGTATACTGAGCTGTGTATCTAATCCTATCCTGTGTGATACTGTATACTGAGCTGTGTATCTAATCCTATCCTGTGTGATACTGTATACTGAGCTGTGTATCTAATCCTATCCTGTGTGATACTGTATACTGAGCTGTGTATCTAATCCTATCCTGTGTTATACTGTATACGGAGCTGTGTATCTAATCCTATCCTGTGTGATACTGTATACTGAGCTGTATCTAATCCTATCCTGTGTGATACTGTATACTGAGCTGTGTATCTAATCCTATCCTGTGTGATTCTGTATACTGAGCTGTGTATCTAATCCTATCCTGTGTGATACTGTATACTGAGCTGTATCTAATCCTATCCTGTGTGATACTGTATACTGAGCTGTGTATCTAATCCTATCCTGTGTGATACTGTATACTGAGCTGTGTATCTAATCCTATCCTGTGTGATACTGTATACTGAGCTGTGTATCTAATCCTATCCTGTGTGATTCTGTATACTGAGCTGTGTATCTAATCCTATCCTGTGTGATACTGTGTACTGAGCTGTATCTAATCCTATCCTGTGTGATTCTGTATACTGAGCTGTGTATCTAATCCTATCCTGTGTGATTCTGTATACTGAGCTGTGTATCTAATCCTATCCTGTGTGATACTGTATACTGAGCTGTGTATCTAATCCTATCCTGTGTGATACTGTATACTGAGCTGTGTATCTAATCCTATCCTGTGTGATACTGTATACTGAGCTGTATCTAATCCTATCCTGTGTGATACTGTATACTGAGCTGTGTATCTAATCCTATCCTGTGTGATACTGTATACTGACCTGTGTATCTAATCCTATCCTGTGTGATACTGTATACTGAGCTGTATCTAATCCTATCCTGTGTGATACTGTATACTGAGCTGTGTATCTAATCCTATCCTGTGTGATACTGTATACTGAGCTGTGTATCTAATCCTATCCTGTGTGATACTGTATACTGAGCCGTGTATCTAATCCTATCCTGTGTGATACTGTATACTGAGCTGTGTATCTAATCCTATCCTGTGTGATACTGTATACTGAGCTGTGTATCTAATCCTATCCTGTGTGATACTGTATACTGAGCTGTGTATCTAATCCTATCCTGTGTGATACTGTATACTGAGCTGTGTATCTAATCTATCCTGTGTGATACTGTATACTGAGCTGTATCTAATCCTATCCTGTGTGATTCTGTATACTGAGCTGTGTATCTAATCCTATCCTGTGTGATTCTGTATACTGAGCTGTGTATCTAATCCTATCCTGTGTGATACTGTGTACTGAGCTGTATCTAATCCTATCCTGTGTGATACTGTATACTGAGCTGTATCTAATCCTATCCTGTGTGATTCTGTATACTGAGCTGTGTATCTAATCCTATCCTGTGTGATTCTGTATACTGAGCTGTGTATCTAATCCTATCCTGTGTGATACTGTGTACTGAGCTGTATCTAATCCTATCCTGTGTGATTCTGTATACTGAGCTGTGTATCTAATCCTATCCTGTGTGATACTGTATACTGAGCTGTGTATCTAATCCTATCCTGTGTGATACTGTATACTGAGCTGTGTATCTAATCCTATCCTGTGTGATACTGTATACTGAGCTGTATCTAATCCTATCCTGTGTGATACTGTATACTGAGCTGTGTATCTAATCCTATCCTGTGTGATACTGTATACTGAGCTGTATCTAATCCTATCCTGTGTGATACTGTATACTGAGCTGTATCTAATCCTATCCTGTGTGATACTGTATACTGAGCTGTGTATCTAATCCTATCCTGTGTGATACTGTATACGGAGCTGTGTATCTAATCCTATCCTGTGTGATACTGTATACGGAGCTGTGTATCTAATCCTATCCTGTGTGATTCTGTATACTGAGCTGTGTATCTAATCCTATCCTGTGTGATACTGTGTACTGAGCTGTATCTAATCCTATCCTGTGTGATTCTGTATACTGAGCTGTGTATCTAATCCTATCCTGTGTGATACTGTGTACTGAGCTGTATCTAATTCTATCCTGTTTGATTCTGTATACTGAGCTGTGTATCTAATCCTATCCTGTGTGATACTGTATACTGAGCTGTGTATCTAATCCTATCCTGTGTGATACTGTATACTGAGCTGTGTATCTAATCCTATCCTGTGTGATACTGTATACTGAGCTGTATCCAATCCTATCCTGTGTGATACTGTATACTGAGCTGTGTATCTAATCCTATCCTGTGTGATACTGTATACTGAGCTGTGTATCTAATCCTATCCTGTGTGATACTGTATACTGAGCTGTATCTAATCCTATCCTGTGTGATACTGTATACTGAGCTGTATCTAATCCTATCCTGTGTGATACTGTATACTGAGCTGTGTATCTAATCCTATCCTGTGTGATACTGTATACTGAGCTGTGAATCTAATCCTATCCTGTGTGATACTGTATACTGAGCTGTGAATCTAATCCTATCCTGTGTGATACTGTATACTGAGCTGTGAATCTAATCCTATCCTGTGTGATACTGTATACTGAGCTGTGTATCTAATCCTATCCTGTGTGATACTGTATACTGAGCTGTATCTAATCTTATCCTGTGTGATACTGTATACTGAGCTGTATCTAATCCTATCCTGTGTGATACTGTATACTGAGCTGTGTATCTAATCCTATCCTGTGTGATACTGTATACTGAGCTGTATCTAATCCTATCCTGTGTGATACTGTATACTGAGCTGTGTATCTAATCCTATCCTGTGTGATACTGTATACTGAGCTGTATCTAATCCTATCCTCTGTGATACTGTATACTGAGCTGTGCATCTAATCCTATCCTGTGTGATACTGTATACTGAGCTGTGTATCTAATCCTATCCTGTGTGATACTGTATACTGAGCTGTGTATCTAATCCTATCCTGTGTGATACTGTATACTGAGCTGTGTATCTAATCCTATCCTGTGTGATACTGTATACTGAGCTGTGTATCTAATCCTATCCTGTGTTATACTGTATACGGAGCTGTGTATCTAATCCTATCCTGTGTGATTCTGTATACTGAGCTGTGTATCTAATCCTATCCTGTGTGATACTGTGTACTGAGCTGTATCTAATCCTATCCTGTGTGATACTGTATACTGAGCTGTATCTAATCCTATCCTGTGTGATTCTGTATACTGAGCTGTGTATCTAATCCTATCCTGTGTGATTCTGTATACTGAGCTGTGTATCTAATCCTATCCTGTGTGATACTGTGTACTGAGCTGTATCTAATCCTATCCTGTGTGATTCTGTATACTGAGCTGTGTATCTAATCCTATCCTGTGTGATACTGTATACTGAGCTGTGTATCTAATCCTATCCTGTGTGATACTGTATACTGAGCTGTGTATCTAATCCTATCCTGTGTGATACTGTATACTGAGCTGTATCTAATCCTATCCTGTGTGATACTGTATACTGAGCTGTGTATCTAATCCTATCCTGTGTGATACTGTATACTGAGCTGTGTATCTAATCCTATCCTGTGTGATACTGTATACTGAGCTGTATCTAATCCTATCCTGTGTGATACTGTATACTGAGCTGTATCTAATCCTATCCTGTGTGATACTGTATACTGAGCTGTATCTAATCCTATCCTGTGTGATACTGTATACTGAGCTGTGTATCTAATCCTATCCTGTGTGATACTGTATACTGAGCTGTGTATCTAATCCTATCCTGTGTGATACTGTATACTGA
This sequence comes from Leptodactylus fuscus, assembly GCF_031893055.1. NCBI lineage: Eukaryota > Metazoa > Chordata > Amphibia > Anura > Leptodactylidae > Leptodactylus > Leptodactylus fuscus. The sequence goes on from NW_027440294.1 coordinate 120,959, forward strand.
GCTGTGTATCTAATCCTATCCTGTGTGATACTGTATACTGAGCTGTATCTAATCCTATCCTGTGTGATACTGTATACTGAGCTGTGTATCTAATCCTATCCTGTGTGATACAGTATACTGAGCTGTATCTAATCCTATCCTGTGTGATACTGTATACTGAGCTGTGTATCTAATCCTATCCTGTGTGATACTGTATACTGAGCTGTGTATCTAATCCTATCCTGTGTGATACTGTATACTGAGCTGTATCTAATCCTATCCTGTGTGATACTGTATACTGAGCTGTGTATCTAATCCTATCCTGTGTGATACTGTATACTGAGCTGTGTATCTAATCCTATCCTGTGTGATACTGTATACTGAGCTGTATCTAATCCTATCCTGTGTGATACTGTATACTGAGCTGTGTATCTAATCCTATCCTGTGTGATACTGTATACTGAGCTGTATCTAATCCTATCCTGTGTGATACTGTATACGGAGCTGTGTATCTAATCCTATCCTGTGTGATACTGTATACTGAGCTGTGTATCTAATCCTATCCTGTGTGATACCGTATACTGAGCTGTATCTAATCCTATCCTGTGTGATACTGTATACTGAGCTGTGTATCTAATCCTATCCTGTGTGATACTGTATACTGAGCTGTGTATCTAATCCTATCCTGTGTGATACTGTATACTGAGCTGTGTATCTAATCCTATCCTGTGTGATTCTGTATACTGAGCTGTGTATCTAACCCTATCCTGTGTGATACTGTATACTGAGCTGTATCTAATCCTATCCTGTGTGATACAGTATACTGAGCTGTGTATCTAATCCTATCCTGTGTGATACTGTGTACTGAGCTGTGTATCTAATCCTATCCTGTGTGATTCTGTATACTGAGCTGTGTATCTAACCCTATCCTGTGTGATACTGTATACTGAGCTGTATCTAATCCTATCCTGTGTGATACTGTATACTGAGCTGTGAATCTAATCCTATCCTGTGTGATACTGTATACTGAGCTGTGTATCTAATCCTATCCTGTGTGATACTGTATACTGAGCTGTATCTAATCTTATCCTGTGTGATACTGTATACTGAGCTGTATCTAATCCTATCCTGTGTGATACTGTATACTGAGCTGTGTATCTAATCCTATCCTGTGTGATACTGTATACTGAGCTGTGTATCTAATCCTATCCTCTGTGATACTGTATACTGAGCTGTGTATCTAATCCTATCCTGTGTGATACTGTATACTGAGCTGTGTATCTAATCCTATCCTGTGTTATACTGTATACGGAGCTGTGTATCTAATCCTATCCTGTGTGATACTGTATACTGAGCTGTATCTAATCCTATCCTGTGTGATACTGTATACTGAGCTGTATCTAATCCTATCCTGTGTGATACTGTATACTGAGCTGTGTATCTAATCCTATCCTGTGTGATTCTGTATACTGAGCTGTGTATCTAATCCTATCCTGTGTGATACTGTATACTGAGCTGTATCTAATCCTATCCTGTGTGATACTGTATACTGAGCTGTGTATCTAATCCTATCCTGTGTGATACAGTATACTGAGCTGTATCTAATCCTATCCTGTGTGATACTGTATACTGAGCTGTGTATCTAATCCTATCCTGTGTGATACTGTATACTGAGCTGTGTATCTAATCCTATCCTGTGTGATACTGTATACTGAGCTGTGTATCTAATCCTATCCTGTGTGATACTGTATACTGAGCTGTATCTAATCCTATCCTGTGTGATACTGTATACGGAGCTGTGTATCTAATCCTATCCTGTGTGATACTGTATACTGAGCTGTGTATCTAATCCTATCCTGTGTGATACCGTATACTGAGCTGTATCTAATCCTATCCTGTGTGATACTGTATACTGAGCTGTGTATCTAATCCTATCCTGTGTGATACTGTATACTGAGCTGTGTATCTAATCCTATCCTGTGTGATACTGTATACTGAGCTGTGTATCTAATCCTATCCTGTGTGATACTGTATACTGAGCTGTGTATCTAATCCTATCCTGTGTGATTCTGTATACTGAGCTGTGTATCTAACCCTATCCTGTGTGATACTGTATACTGAGCTGTATCTAATCCTATCCTGTGTGATACAGTATACTGAGCTGTGTATCTAATCCTATCCTGTGTGATACTGTGTACTGAGCTGTGTATCTAATCCTATCCTGTGTGATTCTGTATACTGAGCTGTGTATCTAACCCTATCCTGTGTGATACTGTATACTGAGCTGTGAATCTAATCCTATCCTGTGTGATACTGTATACTGAGCTGTGTATCTAATCCTATCCTGTGTGATACTGTATACTGAGCTGTATCTAATCTTATCCTGTGTGATACTGTATACTGAGCTGTATCTAATCCTATCCTGTGTGATACTGTATACTGAGCTGTGTATCTAATCCTATCCTGTGTGATACTGTATACTGAGCTGTATCTAATCCTATCCTGTGTGATACTGTATACTGAGCTGTGTATCTAATCCTATCCTGTGTGATACTTGTATACTGAGCTGTGTAATCTAATCCTATCCTGTGTGATACTGTATACTGAGCTGTGTATCTAATCCTATCCTGTGTGATACTGTATACTGAGCTGTGTATCTAATCCTATCTCTGTGTGATACTGTATACTGAGCTGTGTATCTAATCCTATCAGATACTGTATACTGAGCTGTGTATCTAATCCTATCCTGTGTGATACTGTATACTGAGCTGTGTATCTAATCCTATCCTGTGTTATACTGTATACGGAGCTGTGTATCTAATCCTATCCTGTGTGATACTGTATACTGAGCTGTATCTAATCCTATCCTGTGTGATACTGTATACTGAGCTGTATCTAATCCTATCCTGTGTGATACTGTATACTGAGCTGTGTATCTAATCCTATCCTGTGTGATTCTGTATACTGAGCTGTGTATCTAATCCTATCCTGTGTGATACTGTATACTGAGCTGTATCTAATCCTATCCTGTGTGATACTGTATACTGAGCTGTGTATCTAATCCTATCCTGTGTGATACTGTATACTGAGCTGTATCTAATCCTATCCTGTGTGATACTGTATACTGAGCTGTGTATCTAATCCTATCCTGTGTGATACTGTATACTGAGCTGTGTATCTAATCCTATCCTGTGTGATACTGTATACTGAGCTGTGTATCTAATCCTATCCTGTGTGATTCTGTATACTGAGCTGTGTATCTAATCCTATCCTGTGTGATACTGTGTACTGAGCTGTATCTAATCCTATCCTGTGTGATTCTGTATACTGAGCTGTGTATCTAATCCTATCCTGTGTGATTCTGTATACTGAGCTGTGTATCTAATCCTATCCTGTGTGATACTGTATACTGAGCTGTGTATCTAATCCTATCCTGTGTGATACTGTATACTGAGCTGTGTATCTAATCCTATCCTGTGTGATACTGTATACTGAGCTGTATCTAATCCTATCCTGTGTGATACTGTATACTGAGCTGTGTATCTAATCCTATCCTGTGTGATACTGTATACTGAGCTGTGTATCTAATCCTATCCTGTGTGATACTGTATACTGAGCTGTATCTAATCCTATCCTGTGTGATACTGTATACTGAGCTGTGTATCTAATCCTATCCTGTGTGATACTGTATACTGAGCTGTGTATCTAATCCTATCCTGTGTGATACTGTATACTGAGCGTGTATCTAATCCTATCCTGTGTGATACTGTATACTGAGCTGTGTATCTAATCCTATCCTGTGTGATACTGTATACTGAGCTGTGTATCTAATCCTATCCTGTGTGATACTGTATACTGAGCTGTGTATCTAATCCTATCCTGTGTGATACTGTATACTGAGCTGTATCTAATCCTATCCTGTGTGATTCTGTATACTGAGCTGTGTATCTAATCCTATCCTGTGTGATTCTGTATACTGAGCTGTGTATCTAATCCTATCCTGTGTGATACTGTTTACTGAGCTGTATCTAATCCTATCCTGTGTGATACTGTATACTGAGCTGTATCTAATCCTATCCTGTGTGATTCTGTATACTGAGCTGTGTATCTAATCCTATCCTGTGTGATTCTGTATACTGAGCTGTGTATCTAATCCTATCCTGTGTGATACTGTGTACTGAGCTGTATCTAATCCTATCCTGTGTGATTCTGTATACTGAGCTGTGTATCTAATCCTATCCTGTGTGATACTGTATACTGAGCTGTATCTAATCCTATCCTGTGTGATACTGTATACTGAGCTGTATCTAATCCTATCCTGTGTGATACTGTATACTGAGCTGTATCTAATCCTATCCTGTGTGATTCTGTATACTGAGCTGTGTATCTAATCCTATCCTGTGTGATACTGTATACTGAGCTGTGTATCTAATCCTATCCTGTGTGATTCTGTATACTGAGCTGTGTATCTAATCCTATCCTGTGTGATACTGTATACTGAGCTGTATCTAATCCTATCCTGTGTGATACTGTATACTGAGCTGTGTATCTAATCCTATCCTGTGTGATACTGTATACTGAGCTGTATCTAATCCTATCCTGTGTGATACTGTATACTGAGCTGTGTATCTAATCCTATCCTGTGTGATTCTGTATACTGAGCTGTGTATCTAATCCTATCCTGTGTGATACTGTATACTGAGCTGTGTATCTAATCCTATCCTGTGTGATACTGTATACTGAGCTGTGTATCTAATCCTATCCTGTGTGATACTGTATACTGAGCTGTATCTAATCCTATCCTGTGTGATACTGTATACTGAGCTGTGTATCTAATCCTATCCTGTGTGATACTGTATACTGAGCTGTGTATCTAATCCTATCCTGTGTGATACTGTATACTGAGCTGTATCTAATCCTATCCTGTGTGATACTGTATACTGAGCTGTGTATCTAATCCTATCCTGTGTGATACTGTATACTGAGCTGTGTATCTAATCCTATCCTGTGTGATACTGTATACTGAGCTGTGTATCTAATCCTATCCTGTGTGATACTGTATACTGAGCTGTGTATCTAATCCTATCCTGTGTGATACTGTATACTGAGCTGTGTATCTAATCCTATCCTGTGTGATACTGTATACTGAGCTGTGTATCTAATCCTATCCTGTGTGATACTGTATACTGAGCTGTGTATCTAATCCTATCCTGTGTGATACTGTATACTGAGCTGTATCTAATCCTATCCTGTGTGATACTGTATACTGAGCTGTGTATCTAATCCTATCCTGTGTGATACTGTATACTGAGCTGTGTATCTAATCCTATCCTGTGTGATACTGTATACTGAGCTGTATCTAATCCTATCCTGTGTGATACTGTATACTGAGCTGTATCTAATCCTATCCTGTGTGATACTGTATACTGAGCTGTGTATCTAATCCTATCCTGTGTGATACTGTATACTGAGCTGTGTATCTAATCCTATCCTGTGTGATACTGTATACTGAGCTGTGTATCTAATCCTATCCTGTGTGATACTGTATACTGAGCTGTATCTAATCCTATCCTGTGTGATACTGTATACTGAGCTGTGTATCTAATCCTATCCTGTGTGATACTGTATACTGAGCTGTGTATCTAATCCTATCCTGTGTGATACTGTATACTGAGCTGTATCTAATCCTATCCTGTGTGATACTGTATACTGAGCTGTATCTAATCCTATCCTGTGTGATACTGTATACTGAGCTGTGTATCTAATCCTATCCTGTGTGATACTGTATACTGAGCTGTGTATCTAATCCTATCCTGTGTGATACTGTATACTGAGCTGTGTATCTAATCCTATCCTGTGTGATACTGTATACTGAGCTGTGTATCTAATCCTATCCTGTGTGATACTGTATACTGAGCTGTGTATCTAATCCTATCCTGTGTGATACTGTATACTGAGCTGTGTATCTAATCCTATCCTGTGTGATACTGTATACTGAGCTGTGTATCTAATCCTATCCTGTGTGATACTGTATACTGAGCTGTATCTAATCCTATCCTGTGTGATACTGTATACTGAGCTGTGTATCTAATCCTATCCTGTGTGATACTGTATACTGAGCTGTGTATCTAATCCTATCCTGTGTGATACTGTATACTGAGCGTGTATCTAATCCTATCCTGTGTGATACTGTATACTGAGCTGTGTATCTAATCCTATCCTGTGTGATACTGTATACTGAGCTGTGTATCTAATCCTATCCTGTGTGATACTGTATACTGAGCTGTGTATCTAATCCTATCCTGTGTGATACTGTATACTGAGCTGTGTATCTAATCCTATCCTGTGTGATACTGTATACTGAGCTGTGTATCTAATCCTATCCTGTGTGATACTGTATACTGAGCTGTATCTAATCCTATCCTGTGTGATACTGTATACTGAGCTGTGTATCTAATCCTATCCTGTGTGATACTGTATACTGAGCTGTGTATCTAATCCTATCCTGTGTGATACTGTATACTGAGCTGTATCTAATCCTATCCTGTGTGATACTGTATACTGAGCTGTGTATCTAATCCTATCCTGTGTGATACTGTATACTGAGCTGTATCTAATCCTATCCTGTGTGATACTGTATACTGAGCTGTGTATCTAATCCTATCCTGTGTGATACTGTATACTGAGCTGTATCTAATCCTATCCTGTGTGATACTGTATACTGAGCTGTGTATCTAATCCTATCCTGTGTGATACTGTATACTGAGCTGTGTATCTAATCCTATCCTGTGTGATACTGTATACTGAGCTGTATCTAATCCTATCCTGTGTGATACTGTATACTGAGCTGTGTATCTAATCCTATCCTGTGTGATACTGTATACTGAGCTGTGTATCTAATCCTATCCTGTGTGATACTGTATACTGAGCTGTGTATCTAATCCTATCCTGTGTGATACTGTATACTGAGCTGTGTATCTAATCCTATCCTGTGTGATACTGTATACTGAGCTGTGTATCTAATCCTATCCTGTGTGATACTGTATACTGAGCGTGTATCTAATCCTATCCTGTGTGATACTGTATACTGAGCTGTGTATCTAATCCTATCCTGTGTGATACTGTATACTGAGCTGTGTATCTAATCCTATCCTGTGTGATACTGTATACTGAGCTGTGTATCTAATCCTATCCTGTGTGATACTGTATACTGAGCTGTGTATCTAATCCTATCCTGTGTGATACTGTATACTGAGCTGTGTATCTAATCCTATCCTGTGTGATACTGTATACTGAGCTGTGTATCTAATCCTATCCTGTGTGATACTGTATACTGAGCTGTGTATCTAATCCTATCCTGTGTGATACTGTATACTGAGCTGTGTATCTAATCCTATCCTGTGTGATACTGTATACTGAGCTGTATCTAATCCTATCCTGTGTGATACTGTATACTGAGCTGTGTATCTAATCCTATCCTGTGTGATACTGTATACTGAGCTGTGTATCTAATCCTATCCTGTGTGATACTGTATACTGAGCTGTATCTAATCCTATCCTGTGTGATACTGTATACTGAGCTGTGTATCTAATCCTATCCTGTGTGATACTGTATACTGAGCTGTGTATCTAATCCTATCCTGTGTGATACTGTATACTGAGCTGTGTATCTAATCCTATCCTGTGTGATACTGTATACTGAGCTGTATCTAATCCTATCCTGTGTGATACTGTATACTGAGCTGTGTATCTAATCCTATCCTGTGTGATACTGTATACTGAGCTGTATCTAATCCTATCCTGTGTGATACTGTATACTGAGCTGTGTATCTAATCCTATCCTGTGTGATACTGTATACTGAGCTGTGTATCTAATCCTATCCTGTGTGATACTGTATACTGAGCTGTGTATCTAATCCTATCCTGTGTGATACTGTATACTGAGCTGTGTATCTAATCCTATCCTGTGTGATACTGTATACTGAGCTGTGTATCTAATCCTATCCTGTGTGATACTGTATACTGAGCTGTATCTAATCCTATCCTGTGTGATACTGTATACTGAGCTGTGTATCTAATCCTATCCTGTGTGATACTGTATACTGAGCTGTATCTAATCCTATCCTGTGTGATACTGTATACTGAGCTGTGTATCTAATCCTATCCTGTGTGATACTGTATACTGAGCTGTGTATCTAATCCTATCCTGTGTGATACTGTATACTGAGCTGTGTATCTAATCCTATCCTGTGTGATACTGTATACTGAGGCTGTGTATCTAATCCTATCCTGTGTGATACTGTATACTGAGCTGTATCTAATCCTATCCTGTGTGATACTGTATACTGAGCTGTGTATCTAATCCTATCCTGTGTGATACTGTATACTGAGCTGTGTATCTAATCCTATCCTGTGTGATACTGTATACTGAGCTGTGTATCTAATCCTATCCTGTGTGATACTGTATACTGAGCTGTGTATCTAATCCTATCCTGTGTGATACTGTATACTGAGCTGTGTATCTAATCCTATCCTGTGTGATACTGTATACTGAGCTGTGTATCTAATCCTATCCTGTGTGATACTGTATACTGAGCTGTGTATCTAATCCTATCCTGTGTGATACTGTATACTGAGCTGTGTATCTAATCCTATCCTGTGTGATACTGTATACTGAGCTGTGTATCTAATCCTATCCTGTGTGATACTGTATACTGAGCTGTGTATCTAATCCTATCCTGTGTGATACTGTATACTGAGCTGTGTATCTAATCCTATCCTGTGTGATACTGTATACTGAGCTGTGTATCTAATCCTATCCTGTGTGATACTGTATACTGAGCTGTGTATCTAATCCTATCCTGTGTGATACTGTATACTGAGCTGTGTATCTAATCCTATCCTGTGTGATACTGTATACTGAGCTGTGTATCTAATCCTATCCTGTGTGATACTGTATACTGAGCTGTGTATCTAATCCTATCCTGTGTGATACTGTATACTGAGCTGTGTATCTAATCCTATCCTGTGTGATACTGTATACTGAGCTGTGTATCTAATCCTATCCTGTGTGATACTGTATACTGAGCTGTGTATCTAATCCTATCCTGTGTGATACTGTATACTGAGCTGTGTATCTAATCCTATCCTGTGTGATACTGTATACTGAGCTGTGTATCTAATCCTATCCTGTGTGATACTGTATACTGAGCTGTGTATCTAATCCTATCCTGTGTGATACTGTATACTGAGCTGTGTATCTAATCCTATCCTGTGTGATACTGTATACTGAGCTGTGTATCTAATCCTATCCTGTGTGATACTGTATACTGAGCTGTGTATCTAATCCTATCCTGTGTGATACTGTATACTGAGCTGTGTATCTAATCCTATCCTGTGTGATACTGTATACTGAGCTGTGTATCTAATCCTATCCTGTGTGATACTGTATACTGAGCTGTATCTAATCCTATCCTGTGATGATACTGTATACTGAGCTGTGTATCTAATCCTATCCTGTGTGATACTGTATACTGAGCTGTGTATCTAATCCTATCCTGTGTGATACTGTATACTGAGCTGTGTATCTAATCCTATCCTGTGTGATACTGTATACTGAGCTGTGTATCTAATCCTATCCTATGTGATACTGTATACGGAGCTGTATCTAATCCTATCCTGTGTGATACTGTATACTGAGCTGTATCTAATCCTATCCTGTGTGATACTGTATACTGAGCTGTGTATCTAATCCTATCCTGTGTGATACTGTATACTGAGCTGTATCTAATCCTATCCTGTGTGATACTGTATACTGAGCTGTGTATCTAATCCTATCCTGTGTGATACTGTATACTGAGCTGTGTATCTAATCCTATCCTGTGTGATACTGTATACTGAGCTGTGTATCTAATCCTATCCTGTGTGATACTGTATACTGAGCTGTGTATCTAATCCTATCCTGTGTGATACTGTATACTGAGCTGTGTATCTAATCCTATCCTGTGTGATACTGTATACTTAGCTGTATCTAATCCTATCCTGTGTGATACTGTATACTGAGCTGTGTATCTAATCCTATCCTGTGTGATACTGTATACTGAGCTGTGTATCTAATCCTATCCTGTGTGATACTGTATACTGAGCTGTATCTAATCCTATCCTGTGTGATACTGTATACTGAGCCGTGTATCTAATCCTATCCTGTGTGATAATGTATACTGAGCTGTATCTAATCCTATCCTGTGTGATACTGTATACTGAGCTGTATCTAATCCTATTCTGTGTGATACTGTATACTGAGCTGTATCTAATCCTATCCTGTGTGATACTGTATACTGAGCTGTGTATCTAATCCTATCCTGTGTGATACTGTATACTGAGCTGTGTATCTAATCCTATCCTGTGTGATACTGTATACTGAGCTGTATCTAATCCTATCCTATGTGATACTGTATACTGAGCTGTGTATCTAATCCTATCCTGTGTGATACTGTATACTGAGCTGTATCTAATCCTATCCTGTGTGATACTGTATACTGAGCTGTGTATCTAATCCTATCCTGTGTGATACTGTATACTGAGCTGTGTATCTAATCCTATCCTGTGTGATACTGTATACTGAGATGTGTATCTAATCCTATCCTGTGTGATACTGTATACTGAGCCGTATCTAATCCTATCCTGTGTGATACTGTATACTGAGCTGTATCTAATCCTATCCTGTGTGATACTGTATACTGAGCTGTGTATCTAATCCTATCCTCTGTGATACTGTATACTGAGCTGTGTATCTAATCCTATCCTGTGTGATACTGTATACGGAGCTGTGTATCTAATCCTATCGTGTGTGATACTGTATACGGAGCTGTGTATCTAATCCTATCCTGTGTGATACTGTATACTGAGCTGTATCTAATCCTATCCTGTGTGATACTGTATACTGAGCTGTGTATCTAATCCTATCCTGTGTGATACAGTATACTGAGCTGTATCTAATCCTATCCTATGTGATACTGTATACTGAGCTGTGTATCTAATCCTATCCTGTGTGATACTGTATACTGAGCTGTATCTAATCCTATCCTGTGTGATACTGTATACTGAGCTGTGTATCTAATCCTATCCTGTGTGATACTGTATACGGAGCTGTGTATCTAATCCTATCGTGTGTGATACTGTATACGGAGCTGTGTATCTAATCCTATCCTGTGTGATACTGTATACTGAGCTGTATCTAATCCTATCCTGTGTGATACTGTATACTGAGCTGTGTATCTAATCCTATCCTGTGTGATACTGTATACTGAGCTGTATCTAATCCTATCCTGTGTGATACTGTATACTGAGCTGTATCTAATCCTATCCTGTGTGATACTGTATACTGAGCTGTATCTAATCCTATCCCGTGTGATACTGTATACTGAGCTGTGTATCTAATCCTATCCTGTGTGATACTGTATACTGAGCTGTGTATCTAATTCTATCCTGTGTGATACTGTATACTGAGCTGTGTATCTAATCCTATCCTGTGTGATACTGTATACTGAGATGTATCTAATCCTATCCTGTGTGATACTGTATACTGAGCTGTGTATCTAATTCTATCCTGTGTGATACTGTATACTGAGCTGTGTATCTAATCCTATCCTGTCTGTGATACTGTATACTGAGATGTATCTAATCCTATCCTGTGTGATACTGTATACTGAGCTGTGTATCTAATCCTATCCTGTGTGATACTGTATACTGAGCTGTGTATCTAATCCTATCCTGTGTGATACTGAATACTGAGATGTGTATCTAATCCTATCCTGTGTGATACTGTATACTGAGCTGTATCTAATCCTATCCTGTGTGATACTGTATACTGTGCTGTGTATCTAATCCTATCCTGTGTGATACTGTATACTGAGCTGTGTATCTAATCCTATCCTGTGTGATACTGTATACTGAGCTGTGTATCTAATCCTATCCTATGTGATACTGTATACGGAGCTGTATCTAATCCTATCCTGTGTGATACTGTATACGGAGCTGTGTATCTAATCCTATCCTGTGTGATACTGTATACTGAGCTGTGTATCTAATCCTATCCTGTGTGATACTGTATACGGAGCTGTGTATCTAATCCTATCCCGTGTGATACTGTATACTGAGCTGTATCTAATCCTATCCTGTGTGATACTGTATACTGAGCTGTATCTAATCCTATCGTGTGTGATACTGTATACTGAGCCTGTGTATCTAATCCTATCCTGTGTGATACTGTATACTGAGCCGTGTATCTAATCCTATCCTGTGTGATACTGTATACTGAGCTGTGTATCTAATCCTATCCTGTGTGATACTGTATACTGAGCTGTGTATCTAATCCTATCCTGTGTGATACTGTATACTGAGCTGTGTATCTAATCCTATCCCGTGTGATACTGTATACTGAGCTGTATCTAATCCTATCCTGTGTGATACTGTATACTGAGCTGTATCTAATCCTATCCTGTGTGATACTGTATACTGAGCTGTGTATCTAATCCTATCCTGTGTGATACTGTATACTGAGCTGTGTATCTAATCCTATCCTGTGTGATACTGTATACTGAGCTGTATCTAATCCTATCCTGTGATACTGTATACTGAGCTGTGTATCTAATCCTATCCTGTGTGATACAGTATACTGAGCTGTATCTAATCCTATCCTGTGTGATACTGTATACTGAGCTGTGTATCTAATCCTATCCTGTGTGATACTGTATACTGAGCTGTGTATCTAATCCTATCCTGTGTGATACTGTATACTGAGCTGTGTATCTAATCCTATCCTGTGTGATACTGTATACTGAGCTGTATCTAATCCTATCCTGTGTGATACTGTATACTGAGCTGTGTATCTAATCCTATCCTGTGTGATACAGTATACTGAGCTGTATCTAATCCTATCCTGTGTGATACTGTATACTGAGCTGTGTATCTAATCCTATCCTGTGTGATACTGTATACTGAGCTGTGTATCTAATCCTATCCTGTGTGATACTGTATACTGAGCTGTATCTAATCCTATCCTGTGTGATACTGTATACTGTGCTGTGTATCTAATCCTATCCTGTGTGATACTGTATACTGAGCTGTGTATCTAATCCTATCCTGTGTGATACTGTATACTGAGCTGTGTATCTAATCCTATCCTGTGTGATACTGTATACTGAGCTGTGTATCTAATCCTATCCTGTGTGATACTGTATACTGAGCTGTGTATCTAATCCTATCCTGTGTGATACTGTATACTGAGCTGTGTATCTAATCCTATCCTGTGTGATACTGTATACTGAGCTGTGTATCTAATCCTATCCTGTGTGATACTGTATACTGAGCTGTGTATCTAATCCTATCCTGTGTGATACTGTATACTGAGATGTGTATCTAATCCTATCCTGTGTGATACTGTATACTGAGCCGTATCTAATCCTATCCTGTGTGATACTGTATACTGAGCTGTGTATCTAATCCTATCCTGTGTGATACTGTATACTGAGCTGTATCTAATCCTATCCTGTGTGATACTGTATACTGAGCTGTATCTAATCCTATCACTCGAGGATAGGATTAGATACAGCTCAGTATACAGTATCACACAGGATAGGATTAGATACACAGCTCAGTATACAGTATCACACAGGATAGGATTAGATACACAGCTCAGTATACAGTATCACACAGGATAGGATTAGATACACAGCTCAGTATACAGTATCACACAGGATAGGATTAGATACACAGCTCAGTATACAGTATCACACAGGATAGGATTAGATACACAGCTCAGTATACAGTATCACACAGGATAGGATTAGATACACAGCTCAGTATACAGTATCACACAGGATAGGATTAGATACACAGCTCAGTATACAGTATCACACAGGATAGGATTAGATACACAGCTCAGTATACAGTATCACACAGGATAGGATTAGATACACAGCTCAGTATACAGTATCACACAGGATAGGATTAGATACACAGCTCAGTATACAGTATCACACAGGATAGGATTAGATACACAGCTCAGTATACAGTATCACACAGGATAGGATTAGATACACAGCACAGTATACAGTATCACACAGGATAGGATTAGATACAGCTCAGTATACAGTATCACACAGGATAGGATTAGATACACAGCTCAGTATACAGTATCACACAGGATAGGATTAGATACACAGCTCAGTATACAGTATCACACAGGATAGGATTAGATACAGCTCAGTATACTGTATCACACAGGATAGGATTAGATACACAGCTCAGTATACAGTATCACACAGGATAGGATTAGATACAGCTCAGTATACAGTATCACACAGGATAGGATTAGATACACAGCTCAGTATACAGTATCACACAGGATAGGATTAGATACACAGCTCAGTATACAGTATCACACAGGATAGGATTAGATACACAGCTCAGTATACAGTATCACACAGGATAGGATTAGATACAGCTCAGTATACTGTATCACACAGGATAGGATTAGATACACAGCTCAGTATACAGTATCACAGGATAGGATTAGATACAGCTCAGTATACAGTATCACACAGGATAGGATTAGATACACAGCTCAGTATACAGTATCACACAGGATAGGATTAGATACACAGCTCAGTATACAGTATCACACAGGATAGGATTAGATACAGCTCAGTATACAGTATCACACAGGATAGGATTAGATACAGCTCAGTATACAGTATCACACGGATAGGATTAGATACACAGCTCAGTATACAGTATCACACAGGATAGGATTAGATACACAGCTCAGTATACAGTATCACACAGGATAGGATTAGATACACAGCTCCGTATACAGTATCACACAGGATAGGATTAGATACACGGCTCAGTATACAGTATCACACAGGATAGGATTAGATACACGGCTCAGTATACAGTATCACACACGATAGGATTAGATACAGCTCAGTATACAGTATCACACAGGATAGGATTAGATACAGCTCAGTATACAGTATCACACGGGATAGGATTAGATACACAGCTCCGTATACAGTATCACACAGGATAGGATTAGATACACAGCTCAGTATACAGTATCACACAGGATAGGATTAGATACACAGCTCCGTATACAGTATCACACAGGATAGGATTAGATACAGCTCCGTATACAGTATCACATAGGATAGGATTAGATACACAGCTCAGTATACAGTATCACACAGGATAGGATTAGATACACAGCTCAGTATACAGTATCACACAGGATAGGATTAGATACACAGCACAGTATACAGTATCACACAGGATAGGATTAGATACAGCTCAGTATACAGTATCACACAGGATAGGATTAGATACACATCTCAGTATTCAGTATCACACAGGATAGGATTAGATACACAGCTCAGTATACAGTATCACACAGGATAGGATTAGATACACAGCTCAGTATACAGTATCACACAGGATAGGATTAGATACATCTCAGTATACAGTATCACACAGGATAGGATTAGATACACAGCTCAGTATACAGTATCACACAGGATAGAATTAGATACACAGCTCAGTATACAGTATCACACAGGATAGGATTAGATACATCTCAGTATACAGTATCACACAGGATAGGATTAGATACACAGCTCAGTATACAGTATCACACAGGATAGAATTAGATACACAGCTCAGTATACAGTATCACACAGGATAGGATTAGATACACAGCTCAGTATACAGTATCACACGGGATAGGATTAGATACCAGCTCAGTATACAGTATCACACAGGATAGGATTAGATACCAGCTCAGTATACAGTATCACACAGGATAGGATTAGATACAGCTCAGTATACAGTATCACACAGGATAGGATTAGATACACAGCTCAGTATACAGTATCACACAGGATAGGATTAGATACAGCTCAGTATACAGTATCACACAGGATAGGATTAGATACACAGCTCCAGTATACAGTATCACACACGATAGGATTAGATACACAGCTCAGTATACAGTATCACACAGGATAGGATTAGATACACAGCTCAGTATACAGTATCACACAGGATAGGATTAGATACCAGCTCAGTATACAGTATCACACAGGATAGGATTAGATACACAGCTCAGTATACAGTATCACATAGGATAGGATTAGATACAGCTCAGTATACTGTATCACACAGGATAGGATTAGATACACAGCTCAGTATACAGTATCACACAGGATAGGATTAGATACAGCTCAGTATACAGTATCACACAGGATAGGATTAGATACACAGCTCAGTATACAGTATCACACACGATAGGATTAGATACACAGCTCCGTATACAGTATCACACAGGATAGGATTAGATACACAGCTCAGTATACAGTATCACACGAGGATAGGATTAGATACACAGCTCAGTATACAGTATCACACAGGATAGGATTAGATACAGCTCAGTATACAGTATCACACAGGATAGGATTAGATACGGCTCAGTATACAGTATCACACAGGATAGGATTAGATACACATCTCAGTATACAGTATCACACAGGATAGGATTAGATACACAGCTCAGTATACAGTATCACACAGGATAGGATTAGATACACAGCTCAGTATACAGTATCACACAGGATAGGATTAGATACAGCTCAGTATACAGTATCACACAGGATAGGATTAGATACACAGCTCAGTATACAGTATCACATAGGATAGGATTAGATACAGCTCAGTATACAGTATCACACAGGATAGGATTAGATACACAGCTCAGTATACAGTATCACACAGGATAGGATTAGATACACAGCTCAGTATACAGTATCACACAGGATAGGATTAGATACAGCTCAGTATACAGTATCACACAGAATAGGATTAGATACAGCTCAGTATACAGTATCACACAGGATAGGATTAGATACAGCTCAGTATACATTATCACACAGGATAGGATTAGATACACGGCTCAGTATACAGTATCACACAGGATAGGATTAGATACAGCTCAGTATACAGTATCACACAGGATAGGATTAGATACACAGCTCAGTATACAGTATCACACAGGATAGGATTAGATACACAGCTCAGTATACAGTATCACACAGGATAGGATTAGATACAGCTCAGTATACAGTATCACACAGGATAGGATTAGATACACAGCTCAGTATACAGTATCACACAGGATAGGATTAGATACACAGCTCAGTATACAGTATCACACAGGATAGGATTAGATACACAGCTCAGTATACAGTATCACACAGGATAGGATTAGATACACAGCTCAGTATACAGTATCACACAGGATAGGATTAGATACACAGCTCAGTATACAGTATCACACAGGATAGGATTAGATACAGCTCAGTATACAGTATCACACAGGATAGGATTAGATACACAGCTCAGTATACAGTATCACACAGGATAGGATTAGATACAGCTCAGTATACAGTATCACACAGGATAGGATTAGATACAGCTCAGTATACAGTATCACATAGGATAGGATTAGATACACAGCTCAGTATACAGTATCACACAGGATAGGATTAGATACACAGCTCAGTATACAGTATCACACAGGATAGGATTAGATACACAGCTCAGTATACAGTATCACACAGGATAGGATTAGATACACAGCTCAGTATACAGTATCACACAGGATAGGATTAGATACACAGCTCAGTATACAGTATCACACAGGATAGGATTAGATACAGCTCAGTATACAGTATCACACAGGATAGGATTAGATACAGCTCAGTATACAGTATCACACAGGATAGGATTAGATACAGCTCAGTATACAGTATCACACAGGATAGGATTAGATACACAGCTCAGTATACAGTATCACACAGGATAGGATTAGATACACAGCTCAGTATACAGTATCACACAGGATAGGATTAGATACACAGCTCAGTATACAGTATCACACAGGATAGGATTAGATACACAGCTCAGTATACAGTATCACACAGGATAGGATTAGATACAGCTCAGTATACAGTATCACACAGGATAGGATTAGATACACAGCTCAGTATACAGTATCACACAGGATAGGATTAGATACACCGCTCAGTATACAGTATCACACAGGATAGGATTAGATACACAGCTCAGTATACAGTATCACACAGGATAGGATTAGATACAGCTCAGTATACAGTATCACACAGGATAGGATTAGATACAGCTCAGTATACAGTATCACACAGGATAGGATTAGATACACAGCTCAGTATACAGTATCACACAGGATAGGATTAGATACACAGCTCAGTATACAGTATCACACAGGATAGGATTAGATACACAGCTCAGTATACAGTATCACACAGGATAGGATTAGATACACAGCTCAGTATACAGTATCACACAGGATAGGATTAGATACACAGCTCAGTATACAGTATCACACAGGATAGGATTAGATACACAGCTCAGTATACAGTATCACACAGGATAGGATTAGATAGACAGCTCAGTATACAGTATCACACAGGATAGGATTAGATACACAGCTCAGTATACAGTATCACACAGGATAGGATTAGATACACAGCTCAGTATACAGTATCACACAGGATAGGATTAGATACACAGCTCAGTATACAGTATCACACAGGATAGGATTAGATACAGCTCAGTATACAGTATCACACAGGATAGGATTAGATACACAGCCCAGTATACAGTATCACACAGGATAGGATTAGATACACAGCTCAGTATACAGTATCACACAGGATAGGATTAGATACACAGCTCAGTATACAGTATCACACAGGATAGGATTAGATACACAGCTCAGTATACAGTATCACACAGGATAGGATTAGATACAGCTCAGTATACAGTATCACACAGGATAGGATTAGATACACAGCTCAGTATACAGTATCACACAGGATAGGATTAGATACACAGCTCAGTATACAGTATCACACAGGATAGGATTAGATACAGCTCAGTATACTGTATCACACAGGATAGGATTAGATACACAGCTCAGTATACAGTATCACACAGGATAGGATTAGATACAGCTCAGTATACAGTATCACACAGGATAGGATTAGATACACAGCTCAGTATACAGTATCACACAGGATAGGATTAGATACACAGCTCAGTATACAGTATCACACAGGATAGGATTAGATACACGGCTCAGTATACAGTATCACACAGGATAGGATTAGATACAGCTCAGTATACAGTATCACAGAGGATAGGATTAGATACAGCTCAGTATACAGTATCACACAGGATAGGATTAGATACACAGCTCAGTATACAGTATCACACAGGATAGGATTAGATACAGCTCAGTATACAGTATCACAACAGGATAGGATTAGATACAGCTCAGTATACAGTATCACACAGGATAGGATTAGATACAGCTCAGTATACAGTATCACACAGGATAGGATTAGATACACGGCTCAGTATACAGTATCACACAGGATAGGATTAGATACACAGCTCAGTATACAGTATCACACAGGATAGGATTAGATACAGCTCAGTATACAGTATCACACAGGATAGGATTAGATACACAGCTCAGTATACAGTATCACACAGGATAGGATTAGATACAGCTCAGTATACAGTATCACACAGGATAGGATTAGATACAGCTCAGTATACAGTATCACACAGGATAGGATTAGATACACAGCTCAGTATACAGTATCACAGAGGATAGGATTAGATACACAGCTCAGTATACAGTATCACACAGGATAGGATTAGATACAGCTCAGTATACAGTATCACACAGGATAGGATTAGATACGGCTCAGTATACAGTATCACACAGGATAGGATTAGATACACAGCTCCGTATACAGTATCACACACGATAGGATTAGATACACAGCTCCGTATACAGTATCACACAGGATAGGATTAGATACACAGCTCAGTATACAGTATCACAGAGGATAGGATTAGATACACAGCTCAGTATACAGTATCACACAGGATAGGATTAGATACAGCTCAGTATACAGTATCACACAGGATAGGATTAGATACAGGCTCAGTATACAGTATCACACAGGATAGGATTAGATACACAGCTCAGTATACAGTATCACACAGGATAGGATTAGATACACAGCTCAGTATACAGTATCACACAGGATAGGATTAGATACACAGCTCAGTATACAGTATCACACAGGATAGGATTAGATACACAGCTCAGTATACAGTATCACACAGGATAGGATTAGATACAGCTCAGTATACAGTATCACACAGGATAGGATTAGATACACAGCTCAGTATACAGTATCACACAGGATAGGATTAGATACACAGCTCAGTATACAGTATCACACAGGATAGGATTAGATACACAGCTCAGTATACAGTATCACACAGGATAGGATTAGATACACAGCTCAGTATACAGTATCACACAGGATAGGATTAGATACACAGCTCAGTATACAGTATCACACAGGATAGGATTAGATACACAGCTCAGTATACAGTATCACACAGGATAGGATTAGATACAGCTCAGTATACAGTATCACACAGGATAGGATTAGATACACAGCTCAGTATACAGTATCACACAGGATAGGATTAGATACAGCTCAGTATACAGTATCACACAGGATAGGATTAGATACAGCTCAGTATACAGTATCACATAGGATAGGATTAGATACACAGCTCAGTATACAGTATCACACAGGATAGGATTAGATACACAGCTCAGTATACAGTATCACACAGGATAGGATTAGATACACAGCTCAGTATACAGTATCACACAGGATAGGATTAGATACACGGCTCAGTATACAGTATCACACAGGATAGGATTAGATACAGCTCAGTATACAGTATCACACAGGATAGGATTAGATACACAGCTCAGTATACAGTATCACACAGGATAGGATTAGATACACCGCTCAGTATACAGTATCACACAGGATAGGATTAGATACACAGCTCAGTATACAGTATCACACAGGATAGGATTAGATACAGCTCAGTATACAGTATCACACAGGATAGGATTAGATACACAGCTCAGTATTCAGTATCACACAGGATAGGATTAGATACACAGCTCAGTATACAGTATCACACAGGATAGGATTAGATACACAGCTCAGTATACAGTATCACACAGGATAGGATTAGATACACAGCTCAGTATACAGTATCACACAGGATAGGATTAGATACACAGCTCAGTATACAGTATCACACAGGATAGGATTAGATACACAGCTCAGTATACAGTATCACACAGGATAGGATTAGATACACAGCTCAGTATACAGTATCACACAGGATAGGATTAGATACACAGCTCAGTATACAGTATCACACAGGATAGGATTAGATACACAGCTCAGTATACAGTATCACACAGGATAGGATTAGATACACAGCTCAGTATACAGTATCACACAGGATAGGATTAGATACAGCTCAGTATACAGTATCACACAGGATAGGATTAGATACACAGCCCAGTATACAGTATCACACAGGATAGGATTAGATACACAGCTCAGTATACAGTATCACACAGGATAGGATTAGATACACAGCTCAGTATACAGTATCACACAGGATAGGATTAGATACACAGCTCAGTATACAGTATCACACAGGATAGGATTAGATACACAGCTCAGTATACAGTATCACACAGGATAGGATTAGATACACAGCTCAGTATACAGTATCACACAGGATAGGATTAGATACAGCTCAGTATACTGTATCACACAGGATAGGATTAGATACACAGCTCAGTATACAGTATCACACAGGTAGGATTAGATACAGCTCAGTATACAGTATCACACAGGATAGGATTAGATACACAGCTCAGTATACAGTATCACACAGGATAGGATTAGATACACAGCTCAGTATACAGTATCACACAGGATAGGATTAGATACACAGCTCAGTATACAGTATCACACAGGATAGGATTAGATACACAGCTCAGTATACAGTATCACACAGGATAGGATTAGATACAGCTCAGTATACAGTATCACACAGGATAGGATTAGATACACAGCTCAGTATACAGTATCACACAGGATAGGATTAGATACACAGCTCAGTATACAGTATCACACAGGATAGGATTAGATACAGCTCAGTATACTGTATCACACAGGATAGGATTAGATACACAGCTCAGTATACAGTATCACACAGGATAGGATTAGATACAGCTCAGTATACAGTATCACACAGGATAGGATTAGATACACAGCTCAGTATACAGTATCACACAGGATAGGATTAGATACACAGCTCAGTATACAGTATCACACAGGATAGGATTAGATACACAGCTCAGTATACAGTATCACACAGGATAGGATTAGATACAGCTCAGTATACAGTATCACACAGGATAGGATTAGATACAGCTCAGTATACAGTATCACACAGGATAGGATTAGATACAGCTCAGTATACAGTATCACACAGGATAGGATTAGATACAGCTCAGTATACAGTATCACACAGGATAGGATTAGATACACAGCTCAGTATACAGTATGACACAGGATAGGATTAGATACACAGCTCAGTATACAGTATCACACAGGATAGGATTAGATACAGCTCAGTATACAGTATCACAGAGGATAGGATTAGATACAGCTCAGTATACAGTATCACACAGGATAGGATTAGATACACAGCTCAGTATACAGTATCACAGAGGATAGGATTAGATACACAGCTCAGTATACAGTATCACACAGGATAGGATTAGATACAGCTCAGTATACAGTATCACACAGGATAGGATTAGATACAGCTCAGTATACAGTATCACACAGGATAGGATTAGATACAGCTCAGTATACAGTATCACACAGGATAGGATTAGATACACGGCTCAGTATACAGTATCACACAGGATAGGATTAGATACACAGCTCAGTATACAGTATCACACAGGATAGGATTAGATACAGCTCAGTATACAGTATCACACAGGATAGGATTAGATACAGCTCAGTATACAGTATCACACAGGATAGGATTAGATACACAGCTCAGTATACAGAATCACACAGGATAGGATTAGATACACAGCTCAGTATACAGTATCACACAGGATAGGATTAGATACACAGCTCAGTATACAGTATCACACAGGATAGGATTAGATACAGCTCAGTATACAGTATCACACAGGATAGGATTAGATACAGCTCAGTATACAGTATCACACAGGATAGGATTAGATACACAGCTCAGTATACAGTATCACACAGGATAGGATTAGATACAGCTCAGTATACAGTATCACACAGGATAGGATTAGATACAGCTCAGTATACAGTATCACACAGGATAGGATTAGATACAGCTCAGTATACAGTATCACACAGGATAGGATTAGATACACAGCTCAGTATACAGTATCACACAGGATAGGATTAGATACACAGCTCAGTATACAGTATCACACAGGATAGGATTAGATACAGCTCAGTATACAGTATCACACAGGATAGGATTAGATAGACAGCTCAGTATACAGTATCACACAGGATAGGATTAGATACACAGCTCAGTATACAGTATCACACAGGATAGGATTAGATACAGCTCAGTATACAGTATCACACAGGATAGGATTAGATACACAGCTCAGTATACAGTATCACACAGGATAGGATTAGATACACAGCTCAGTATACAGTATCACACAGGATAGGATTAGATACACAGCTCAGTATACAGAATCACACAGGATAGGATTAGATACACAGCTCAGTATACAGAATCACACAGGATAGGATTAGATACAGCTCAGTACACAGTATCACACAGGATAGGATTAGATACACAGCTCAGTATACAGAATCACACAGGATAGGATTAGATACACAGCTCAGTATACAGTATCACACAGGATAGGATTAGATACACAGCTCAGTATACAGTATCACACAGGATAGGATTAGATACAGCTCAGTATACAGTATCACACAGGATAGGATTAGATACACAGCTCCGTATACAGTATAACACAGGATAGGATTAGATACACAGCTCAGTATACAGTATCACACAGGATAGGATTAGATACACAGCTCAGTATACAGTATCACAGAGGATAGGATTAGATACACAGCTCAGTATACAGTATCACACAGGATAGGATTAGATACACAGCTCAGTATACAGTATCACACAGGATAGGATTAGATACACAGCTCAGTATACAGAATCACACAGGATAGGATTAGATACACAGCTCAGTATACAGTATCACACAGGATAGGATTAGATACACAGCTCAGTATACAGTATCACACAGGATAGGATTAGATACAGCTCAGTATACAGTATCACACAGGATAGGATTAGATACACAGCTCAGTATACAGAATCACACAGGATAGGATTAGATACACAGCTCAGTATACAGTATCACACAGGATAGGATTAGATACACAGCTCAGTATACAGTATCACAGAGGATAGGATTAGATACACAGCTCAGTATACAGTATCACACAGGATAGGATTAGATACACAGCTCAGTATACAGTATCACACAGGATAGGATTAGATACAGCTCAGTATACAGTATCACACAGGATAGGATTAGATACAGCTCAGTATACAGTATCACACAGGATAGGATTAGATACACAGCTCAGTATACAGTATCACACAGGATAGGATTAGATACACAGCTCAGTATACAGTATCACACAGGATAGGATTAGATACCAGCTCAGTATACAGTATCACACAGGATAGGATTAGATACACAGCTCAGTATACAGTATCACACAGGATAGGATTAGATGCACAGCTCAGTATACAGTATCACAGAGGATAGGATTAGATACAGCTCAGTATACAGTATCACACAGGATAGGATTAGATACACAGCTCAGTATACAGTATCACACAGGATAGGATTAGATACACAGCTCAGTATACAGTATCACACAGGATAGGATTAGATACAGCTCAGTATACAGTATCACACAGGATAGGATTAGATACAGCTCCGTATACAGTATCACATAGGATAGGATTAGATACACAGCTCAGTATACAGTATCACACAGGATAGGATTAGATACACAGCTCAGTATACAGTATCACACAGGATAGGATTAGATACAGCTCAGTATACAGTATCACACAGGATAGGATTAGATACAGCTCCGTATACAGTATCACATAGGATAGGATTAGATACACAGCTCAGTATACAGTATCACACAGGATAGGATTAGATACACGGCTCAGTATACAGTATCACACGGGATAGGATTAGATACACAGCTCCGTATACAGTATCACACAGGATAGGATTAGATACACAGCTCAGTATACAGTATCACACAGGATAGGATTAGATACACAGCTCCGTATACAGTATCACACAGGATAGGATTAGATACAGCTCCGTATACAGTATCACATAGGATAGGATTAGATACACAGCTCAGTATACAGTATCACACAGGATAGGATTAGATACACAGCTCAGTATACAGTATCACACAGGATAGGATTAGATACACAGCACAGTATACAGTATCACACAGGATAGGATTAGATACACAGCTAGTATACAGTATCACACAGGATAGGATTAGATACATCTCAGTATACAGTATCACACAGGATAGGATTAGATACACAGCTCAGTATACAGTATCACACAGGATAGGATTAGATACACAGCTCAGTATACAGTATCACACAGGATAGGATTAGATACATCTCAGTATACAGTATCACACAGGATAGGATTAGATACACAGCTCAGTATACAGTATCACACAGGATAGGATTAGATACACAGCTCAGTATACAGTATCACACAGGATAGAATTAGATACACAGCTCAGTATACAGTATCACACAGGATAGGATTAGATACACAGCTCAGTATACAGTATCACACAGGATAGGATTAGATACACAGCACAGTATACAGTATCACACAGGATAGGATTAGATACACAGCTCAGTATACAGTATCACACAGGATAGATTAGATACATCTCAGTATACAGTATCACACAGGATAGGATTAGATACACAGCTCAGTATACAGTATCACACAGGATAGAATTAGATACACAGCTCAGTATACAGTATCACACAGGATAGGATTAGATAAACATCTCAGTATACAGTATCACACAGGATAGGATTAGATACATCTCAGTATACAGTATCACACAGGATAGGATTAGATACACAGCTCAGTATACAGTATCACACAGGATAGAATTAGATACACAGCTCAGTATACAGTATCACACAGGATAGGATTAGATACACAGCTCAGTATACAGTATCACACGGATAGGATTAGATACAGCTCAGTATACAGTATCACACAGGATAGGATTAGATACAGCTCAGTATACAGTATCACACAGGATAGGATTAGATACAGCTCAGTATACAGTATCACACAGGATAGGATTAGATACAGCTCAGTATACAGTATCACACAGGATAGGATTAGATACAGCTCAGTATACAGTATCACACAGGATAGGATTAGATACACAGCTCAGTATACAGTATCACACAGGATAGGATTAGATACACAGCTCAGTATACAGTATCACACAGGATAGGATTAGATACACAGCTCAGTATACAGTATCACACAGGATAGGATTAGATACACAGCTCAGTATACAGTATCACACAGGATAGGATTAGATACAGCTCAGTATACAGTATCACACAGGATAGGATTAGATACACAGCTCAGTATACAGTATCACATAGGATAGGATTAGATACAGCTCAGTATACAGTATCACACAGGATAGGATTAGATACACAGCTCAGTATACAGTATCACACAGGATAGGATTAGATACACAGCTCAGTATACAGTATCACACAGGATAGGATTAGATACAGCTCAGTATACAGTATCACACAGAATAGGATTAGATACAGCTCAGTATACATTATCACACAGGATAGGATTAGATACACGGCTCAGTATACAGTATCACACAGGATAGGATTAGATACAGCTCAGTATACAGTATCACACAGGATAGGATTAGATACACAGCTCAGTATACAGTATCACACAGGATAGGATTAGATACACAGCTCAGTATACAGTATCACACAGGATAGGATTAGATACAGCTCAGTATACAGTATCACACAGGATAGGATTAGATACACAGCTCAGTATACAGTATCACACAGGATAGGATTAGATACACAGCTCAGTATACAGTATCACACAGGATAGGATTAGATACACAGCTCAGTATACAGTATCACACAGGATAGGATTAGATACACAGCTCAGTATACAGTATCACACAGGATAGGATTAGATACACAGCTCAGTATACAGTATCACACAGGATAGGATTAGATACAGCTCAGTATACAGTATCACACAGGATAGGATTAGATACACAGCTCAGTATACAGTATCACACAGGATAGGATTAGATACAGCTCAGTATACAGTATCACACAGGATAGGATTAGATACAGCTCCGTATACAGTATCACATAGGATAGGATTAGATACACAGCTCAGTATACAGTATCACACAGGATAGGATTAGATACACAGCTCAGTATACAGTATCACACAGGATAGGATTAGATACACAGCTCAGTATACAGTATCACACAGGATAGGATTAGATACACAGCTCAGTATACAGTATCACACAGGATAGGATTAGATACACAGCTCAGTATACAGTATCACACAGGATAGGATTAGATACAGCTCAGTATACAGTATCACACAGGATAGGATTAGATACAGCTCAGTATACAGTATCACACAGGATAGGATTAGATACAGCTCCGTATACAGTATCACATAGGATAGGATTAGATACACAGCTCAGTATACAGTATCACACAGGATAGGATTAGATACACAGCTCAGTATACAGTATCACACAGGATAGGATTAGATACACAGCTCAGTATACAGTATCACACAGGATAGGATTAGATACACGGCTCAGTATACAGTATCACACAGGATAGGATTAGATACAGCTCAGTATACAGTATCACACAGGATAGGATTAGATACACAGCTCAGTATACAGTATCACACAGGATAGGATTAGATACACCGCTCAGTATACAGTATCACACAGGATAGGATTAGATACACAGCTCAGTATACAGTATCACACAGGATAGGATTAGATACAGCTCAGTATACAGTATCACACAGGATAGGATTAGATACAGCTCAGTATACAGTATCACACAGGATAGGATTAGATACACAGCTCAGTATACAGTATCACACAGGATAGGATTAGATACGGCTCAGTATACAGTATCACACAGGATAGGATTAGATACACATCTCAGTATACAGTATCACACAGGATAGGATTAGATACACAGCTCAGTATACAGTATCACACAGGATAGGATTAGATACACAGCTCAGTATACAGTATCACACAGGATAGGATTAGATACACAGCTCAGTATACAGTATCACACAGGATAGGATTAGATAGACAGCTCAGTATACAGTATCACACAGGATAGGATTAGATACACAGCTCAGTATACAGTATCACACAGGATAGGATTAGATACAGCTCAGTATACAGTATCACACAGGATAGGATTAGATACACAGCTCAGTATACAGTATCACACAGGATAGGATTAGATACACAGCTCAGTATACAGTATCACACAGGATAGGATAGATACACAGCTCAGTATACAGTATCACACAGGATAGGATTAGATACAGCTCAGTATACAGTATCACACAGGATAGGATTAGATACACAGCCCAGTATACAGTATCACACAGGATAGGATTAGATACACAGCTCAGTATACAGTATCACACAGGATAGGATTAGATACACAGCTCAGTATACAGTATCACACAGGATAGGATTAGATACACAGCTCAGTATACAGTATCACACAGGATAGGATTAGATACAGCTCAGTATACAGTATCACACAGGATAGGATTAGATACACAGCTCAGTATACAGTATCACACAGGATAGGATTAGATACACAGCTCAGTATACAGTATCACACAGGATAGGATTAGATACAGCTCAGTATACTGTATCACACAGGATAGGATTAGATACACAGCTCAGTATACAGTATCACACAGGGTAGGATTAGATACAGCTCAGTATACAGTATCACACAGGATAGGATTAGATACACAGCTCAGTATACAGTATCACACAGGATAGGATTAGATACACAGCTCAGTATACAGTATCACACAGGATAGGATTAGATACACAGCTCAGTATACAGTATCACACAGGATAGGATTAGATACACAGCTCAGTATACAGTATCACACAGAATAGGATTAGATACAGCTCAGTATACAGTATCACACAGGATAGGATTAGATACACAGCTCAGTATACAGTATCACACAGGATAGGATTAGATACACAGCTCAGTATACAGTATCACACAGGATAGGATTAGATACAGCTCAGTATACAGTATCACACAGGATAGGATTAGATACACAGCTCAGTATACAGTATCACACAGGATAGGATTAGATACACAGCTCAGTATACAGTATCACACAGGATAGGATTAGATACACGGCTCAGTATACAGTATCACACAGGATAGGATTAGATACAGCTCAGTATACAGTATCACAGAGGATAGGATTAGATACAGCTCAGTATACAGTATCACACAGGATAGGATTAGATACACAGCTCAGTATACAGTATCACACAGGATAGGATTAGATACAGCTCAGTATACAGTATCACACAGGATAGGATTAGATACAGCTCAGTATACAGTATCACACAGGATAGGATTAGATACAGCTCAGTATACAGTATCACACAGGATAGGATTAGATACACGGCTCAGTATACAGTATCACACAGGATAGGATTAGATACACAGCTCAGTATACAGTATCACACAGGATAGGATTAGATACAGCTCAGTATACAGTATCACACAGGATAGGATTAGATACACAGCTCAGTATACAGTATCACACAGGATAGGATTAGATACAGCTCAGTATACAGTATCACACAGGATAGGATTAGATACAGCTCAGTATACAGTATCACACAGGATAGGATTAGATACACAGCTCAGTATACAGTATCACAGAGGATAGGATTAGATACACAGCTCAGTATACAGTATCACACAGGATAGGATTAGATACAGCTCAGTATACAGTATCACACAGGATAGGATTAGATACGGCTCAGTATACAGTATCACACAGGATAGGATTAGATACACAGCTCCGTATACAGTATCACACACGATAGGATTAGATACACAGCTCCGTATACAGTATCACACAGGATAGGATTAGATACACAGCTCAGTATACAGTATCACAGAGGATAGGATTAGATACACAGCTCAGTATACAGTATCACACAGGATAGGATTAGATACAGCTCAGTATACAGTATCACACAGGATAGGATTAGATACACGGCTCAGTATACAGTATCACACGGGATAGGATTAGATACACAGCTCCGTATACAGTATCACACAGGATAGGATTAGATACACAGCTCAGTATACAGTATCACACAGGATAGGATTAGATACACAGCTCCGTATACAGTATCACACAGGATAGGATTAGATACAGCTCCGTATACAGTATCACATAGGATAGGATTAGATACACAGCTCAGTATACAGTATCACACAGGATAGGATTAGATACACAGCTCAGTATACAGTATCACACAGGATAGGATTAGATACACAGCACAGTATACAGTATCACACAGGATAGGATTAGATACACAGCTCAGTATACAGTATCACACAGGATAGGATTAGATACATCTCAGTATACAGTATCACACAGGATAGGATTAGATACACAGCTCAGTATACAGTATCACACAGGATAGAATTAGATACACAGCTCAGTATACAGTATCACACAGGATAGGATTAGATACATCTCAGTATACAGTATCACACAGGATAGGATTAGATACACAGCTCAGTATACAGTATCACACAGGATAGGATTAGATACACAGCTCAGTATACAGTATCACACAGGATAGAATTAGATACACAGCTCAGTATACAGTATCACACAGGATAGGATTAGATACACAGCTCAGTATACAGTATCACACAGGATAGGATTAGATACACAGCTCAGTATACAGTATCACACAGGATAGGATTAGATACACAGCTCAGTATACAGTATCACACAGGATAGGATTAGATACAGCTCAGTATACAGTATCACACAGGATAGGATTAGATACACAGCTCAGTATACAGTATCACACAGGATAGGATTAGATACACAGCTCAGTATACAGTATCACACAGGATAGGATTAGATACAGCTCAGTATACAGTATCACACAGGATAGGATTAGATACATCTCAGTATACAGTATCACACAGGATAGGATTAGATACACAGCTCAGTATACAGTATCACACAGGATAGGATTAGATACACAGCTCAGTATACAGTATCACACAGGATAGGATTAGATACACAGCTCAGTATACAGTATCACACAGGATAGGATTAGATACACAGCTCAGTATACAGTATCACACAGGATAGGATTAGATACACAGCTCAGTATACAGTATCACACAGGATAGGATTAGATACACAGCTCAGTATACAGTATCACACAGGATAGGATTAGATACAGCTCAGTATACAGTATCACACAGGATAGGATTAGATACAGCTCAGTATACAGTATCACACAGGATAGGATTAGATACACAGCTCAGTATACAGTATCACACAGGATAGGATTAGATACACAGCTCAGTATACAGTATCACACAGGATAGGATTAGATACACAGCTCAGTATACAGTATCACACAGGATAGGATTAGATACACAGCTCAGTATACAGTATCACACAGGATAGGATTAGATACACAGCTCAGTATACAGTATCACACAGGATAGGATTAGATACACAGCTCAGTATACAGTATCACACAGGATAGGATTAGATACACAGCTCAGTATACAGTATCACACAGGATAGGATTAGATACACAGCTCAGTATACAGTATCACACAGGATAGGATTAGATACACAGCTCAGTATACAGTATCACACAGGATAGGATTAGATACACAGCTCAGTATACAGTATCACACAGGATAGGATTAGATACACAGCTCAGTATACAGTATCACACAGGATAGGATTAGATACACAGCTCAGTATACAGTATCACACAGGATAGGATTAGATACACAGCTCAGTATACAGTATCACACAGGATAGGATTAGATACACAGCTCAGTATACAGTATCACACAGGATAGGATTAGATACACAGCTCAGTATACAGTATCACACAGGATAGGATTAGATACACGCTCAGTATACAGTATCACACAGGATAGGATTAGATACACAGCTCAGTATACAGTATCACACAGGATAGGATTAGATACACAGCTCAGTATACAGTATCACACAGGATAGGATTAGATACACAGCTCAGTATACAGTATCACACAGGATAGGATTAGATACACAGCTCAGTATACAGTATCACACAGGATAGGATTAGATACACAGCTCAGTATACAGTATCACACAGGATAGGATTAGATACACAGCTCAGTATACAGTATCACACAGGATAGGATTAGATACACAGCTCAGTATACAGTATCACACAGGATAGGATTAGATCACAGCTCAGTATACAGTATCACACAGGATAGGATTAGATACACAGCTCAGTATACAGTATCACACAGGATAGGATTAGATACACAGCTCAGTATACAGTATCACACAGGATAGGATTAGATACACAGCTCAGTATACAGTATCACACAGGATAGGATTAGATACACAGCTCAGTATACAGTATCACACAGGATAGGATTAGATACACAGCTCAGTATACAGTATCACACAGGATAGGATTAGATACACAGCTCAGTATACAGTATCACACAGGATAGGATTAGATACACAGCTCAGTATACA